>NC_052952.1:34096024-34356024 GCF_013358895.1 Oreochromis aureus | reverse complement strand
AGACCTTTCAGCTCGTGTCACGGGTTTTGTTGGAGGAAAATGGTTTGTTAGTTAGTACGAAGCTTTTCTCAAAATATCGTTTCCCATGGGAAACGATACGAATATTTTTAGGTAAATAGTCTCACATTTTTCAGCGGATTGGATTGAAATTTCAACAACTGAACTGCTGTGAATAATTTGCAGCTAAGTAGTCATTGCTGAATGTTTTTGAAGATCACACTGATGATTTAGAATTCAAAAACTCACAAAAACGCATCAAATATGGTACACTGGGCATTAAGGGGTTAAGATATTTGATCCTGTAATTATTATTATCATTCAGTGGCATTGTTTCATAGGTACATTACCACGCAAATGTTTGATCAAAAAGACCATAACTGACAGTGATTAATCCAGTGATCATAAATATTTATTTTCTATTTAGGTATACAACAGGTTTATCTAATGCAACTTCGTGTCAAAATGCTAATTGATCACTGAAAGAAAACATCATCTGGTTGTGTTAGCACAGCCTAAGTCCTGTGCTGATTAAGGAAGCAGTTTGGCTGGTCGAGCCTCTGGAGCTTTTTGTGGGTTTTATGAGAAATTACTTTCTTTTGAAATTTGTCAGAGTATTCCTGGTCTAAGAAATGAAGGCTATTCCATGTGGAAAATTGCCCCCCAAAAATGGAAGATTTCATAAAACAGTGTGTACTACTCCCATCAGAGAGCAGGGCAAACCGGCTCTAAACAGAATAGAAAGAGAAGTAAGAGGCCACAGTGCACCGCTGAGCAAGAGCACATCAGAGTCTCTGAGAAATAGATGCCTCATAGGTCTTCAACTGGCAGCTTCATTACTCTCAAAACATCAGTCTCAACAGTGAAGGGCCAACTCCAGGATATTGGCTTCTAGGCAGAGAAAGGTACATGTGAGATTAAAGACTAAAGAGAACAGATAGAAATGGGCAAAAAACACAGGCAGTGGACAGATGATGATGGGGGAAGAGTGTTATGGACAGATTCTAATGTTTAAAGATGTTCCCACTAATGACACAGAACGTGATATGTTGGTGGTGGTAAAGTGGGAGATTTGTACAGGATAAATCACTTCATTGTACAAGACCATGCAATATCTTATGGATGTTAATTGGTTTGGGCCAACAGGACAGTGGCAAAAGCACAGCTCCAAACTATGCAAGAGCTGTTTAGAGAAGAAGCGGTCAGCTGGTACCGTCTTCAATGGAGTGTTCACCACAGTAATCATATCTTGACCATGTGCTCATCAGACCAACTAAACCTATTATAGCCTCATCAGGAACCATGAGGTGAAAAATAGAAGTGGCAAAAACTGCAGTTCTTCAAAGTGTCAAAAGCAAATCAGTAGAGCTCAGCAATAAAAAGCATCAATGCCAGCAACCACAAGTCGTCGAGGAATGCACATTTTTCCTCGAGACCGGTGGTAGCCAGTTTGTCACTGACTGGCTTCCGCGCTGGTGTGACTGGTGCCTAAAGTAAACCTCTGGCTTTGAAAAACCAACATGGCGGGTGCCAAAATGCTAAAATTGAAACTTCAAAATGCAGAGGTGAGGTGAGTTGTGTCGAAGTTAACTCAACAAACATCTGTACGGCTGCGACTGATCAAGACTTTAATCATGTTTAAAGTTGCTCATTTTGCTAAAAGCACTGTGGCCGTGTCTTGTGTTGTTTACTGGTGTTATTGCTACCAGTATTTTGTTACTGGCATTTTTCATAGTGACAGTTTGTTTTTTACATTTCTGCATATTGTTTCATCTACGTACGATAGAAGTGCGTCAATACTGCAGAGAACCCACCTTTAAATCTTTAAATATTTCTTATTATTTGTAACAAAAAGCTCGTGGTTGTTTGACATTCCCTTTCTATTTTTCATATTCTTCCCTATTGTGCTTGCCTCAAGGCAGTCTCCAGAAAAAGGGCATTATTTTTATATTTTCTATTGATTCTGGCCATTTGGTTCATTTTACACTTTCTGAAGGATACTATAATGCATTCAACAGAGGGCCAAAAACACTCACATAAATAAAATCCTTCAATTTTTGTATCTAGACATCTTTTTAAAAGCCCATTAAGTAAGTGTCCTCCTGAGCAAAATGAGCAACATTTATATGGAGCCTAGCAGGGACTGGAGAGTTGGAGAAGGGCACAGAATGAGGTGGACAGATCTCCAGCGAGATCCTTGGAAGGTCTAAACGGGCCATCTATTCAGATATCTCCTGAAAAGAGCTGGCTGTCCTTGCATTGAGTGCTACATCGATCTGTGGCTCACTAGTTATTCTGAGGTAGGCGCTGTCTGGAAAAGTGGAAAGTGACTCATTGAGAAGAATTTCCCGTCCGCCTGGCACATCTTAGGGCATTATTTTTTTCCCCACATGAGTGGCACATTCAGCTCTTATTAAGCTTTGCCATTTGTGCGTCCCTGGACTTCTGGCCAGGGTTTGTCATCTGCTCTTAGTCTGTTTTGTGGGTGTTCCAGGGTTGCATGTCCCAAACTGATGTTACTGATGCTTTTTTGATATAACCTTCATTAAAAATTCTGTGCTCAAAGTCAGAGTGTGCGCCTGAGGTGACCTTACTTGAGCTTTTGGTTGATATGAGCTGATCTCATCACTTGAAATTTAGTTTGATCTTTCTAACAGGATACATATGAGAGAACATTAAAGTATAATTGTTGCCTTTTAACTAAGAAGCTGGTATTTGTATAACGTGTTTTAGTTTTTGCTCATGTGTGACTTCCAATCTTTTGACAGGATAGTATATTTTCATATCTGTTTTGGATAACTCTCATGTGAGGTAGTAGATCTGATACAGGTCTGACATACTGACCCAAGTGAAGAACCACTGGGCTGAAACTGGTTTCCATGATGCTGTTCACATCAAATCAGGTAGCTGCCATTGCTCTTCAAAAGGCCATAATTACAAAGGTGGCTGGGATCCTCTTCCTCAGTGTCATGATGCTGACTTCAGCGGCTTCCAGGTTTATTTCTGGACAATGTTTCGTGTGACGTTTTTGTTACTGTTGTTTTGATTGTTCAGTTCAGCTCAGGACCGTGTCCAGTGCATGCTGCATCTTATATTGGCTATGCATAAAATAATTGTTACCAATCAGAGGATAAAATCAAATCTGAAATTTAAATCCTGCTTTAGCTTCTTTTTGTTTAATTTAGAAACTTTATGTCTTTTGTTCGTGCTTCTTGGGTGTTTGAGTACAAAGCACCTGTTTTTTAAATGTAGTTATTTCTTCTTGTTGCTGTTGTTCCTGCATCTTTCCAGTGTTGGAATTCCCCAAAAGAAAACGACTTCTTTTCTGGTCTGAATCAAGTTCAATCAATCCTTTTATTAGTCTTTTTTTCTTTTGTATATTTCCTATTCACTATGAGCTTACAGTATATGAATGTCTACACAACAAAAGACTGAAGGCCACAATACAATACCTTCATCTAACTGTCTCTCCATCACTTTCTGTCCTCCTTTCTTTATTAACTAGTTACATAGAAAACCAAGCCGGCCTGGAGAACATAACAGAAGTCGACCTTATCTTCTACAGAGAGCTGAAAAACCTGTAAGTCATTCTTTTCTCTCAACTTATTTTGAGATAGTTTGTCAACCTATGCAACTGACTGATCTGTCCTCTTATCATTGTTGTGTGTGTCAAGTTTTCTATTCTCACACTATACTTCAGTCAGAAAACTGATGTTTGAAATGATTTTTCTACAGCAGGAGAATAGAGGTAGACTGGAGTCTAGGCTCTGAGCACATTAGTTCCCGCAGATATGATTATCTGCTCAGAGCCTACAGGTGGATGCTTAGGCAGAGGAGGGGTTGAACCAAAAGAGAGTAATGAAGGGCAGCAACATTCACATATCAGAGGGATAGATGGGAAATTTTTAGTTTAAATAGACCCACAAAAGCAGGATTGGTTTATTACCCCTGAAGAAAGCGAGGCATGTGCCTGAACTAGTTTGCAGGATTTGCTCCATTTAGTGTTTACTCTAGTACGAGATAAACAGAAAGCTCAAAGCTAAGATAAAACGGTCAAAGCTTATTTTTGGGAACAAAATTAAGCTCCAGCCTCAAAAGTATGTTCACATACTCCCCAGACTGTGTATCTGAAAGTGAAATGATCTTTTTACTTCAGAGTTTGTGCAGAAAAAGACAAATGTTGGTGATGCAGCGGTTAGCAAGAAGGTCATAGGTTTGAATCCGCTGGCTGACTGAGACCTCTATGAGGATTTTTGCATGCCTGCATGGGTGCTCTCCTGATACTCAGAGGACTATGATGTTGCATGCAAGACATGTTTGCTAGTTTAACTGGTGATTCTAAATTGGCTGTAGGCGTGAATGTGATGGGCTGCTCCAATGTTTACCCCACCTCTCAACAAATGATAGTTGGGATCGGCTCCAGCGCCACCATGACACCCTAAATCGAATAAATGGTTAAGAATGAATGGATGAACAGCTAAAAGTCAGATATACTGTGTTCAGGATGATTAAACGACAATGATTAAAGTTGTTTTCTTTCCAACAAAGAAAAACTTGATTATATTCCAAGTGTTTTTTTGCTTCTTGCTTTTCATGTTCATTGTGCTTTGTCATCCTCTCCAGCACGGTCACATTTTGCAAGCTGAGGTTCATCTCTGCCTACGCCTTCCAAAACAACCTCAAGCTTCAGTATGTGTAAGTGTCCTTGTTGATACCGAAGGATTGTGTTCCCCGTGTCGTGTTTTGACCTGTGGGCCGGTCAGCCTGTTTGTCGCTGTCAGTCAGCCGGCTCTTTAATATTGCACGTCACATGAGATTCAGACAGCTGTGTCCTCCAATCTGGAAAATCATTTTGGAAGCGCATTAAACCATGAATGACTTATTATTTTATTAAATACATATTATGTTTATACTTTCATGGCTGTTTATACTATATGGCACTTTTAATTCAGTTGTCTGCCTTTGTGCAAAACACAATTAATATATAGCTTCAGCTTTCCATATTATGTGGATTTATGATCATTGATTAGCAAGAAATTAAATATCACATGGATCAATAGTGAAAATGGTTCATAGCTGCGGTCCTAAAGTCAGTTATTACTGATAAAATATCTGTAATTGTAAAATTTGATCCAATTATAACCACCAAAAAGCTAATTAGCAAGAAGCCTCGTTGTTAATTTCAGCGTCTACATTGTGTTGCATGAAATTATTTTTTAGTCTTTATTTTTCCAAACATTGTAGCTTCACGGTCCATTCCCAGCAATAAATAATACCAGGAAGCCTTATCGACCAAAACCATCAAATCTGTCTATTCATCAGCCAGCGACCCTTATCGCCACCATCTTGTCCTCATCATTTTACTGAGCGTGTGCAACATGTCCAGTGTTGTTTATCTGAAAGACAGCCGGGTTTCGAGGACCATAGATCGAGGGGTGGTGGTAGTGGTGGTGGTGGTGGTGGTGGTGGTGGTGAGGCAGGCAGGGTGAGCTCAAGAAATTGGAGAAGACATCCACCAGTCACCTTTTACTCGCTCACTTTGGCGGATTATCGACAGCTGATGCATAATAAATACACTCCACTAAGGGTCCATTATCACTTAATCAATATTTCACTGTGGAGGGAGAGGGCGGCTGGGTTTGGGTGGAGTGTAGGGCTTTCTGTGTGACAGATGTGTTTCTGAGATTAAGGCTGACTGATTGCAGCCAAACTAAGCACTGAGCAGGGAAGCTCAGTCAACTCCAACCCCTCTCTTTTCTCTCTTCCTGCTCTCATTGTTGTACAAACAGGAAAAATGCATTTCGTAAAAAATGTTGATATAAATTGCAAAAAGAGAAACGAGCTGCTGATCGTGCCTCTGCTCTGCCCCTGTGGACCGGGGGAAGAATCGAGTTTGGTAATGGATAAGCCCCAATGGCTAACCCATCTGACATGAACTTTTGGGGGCAAGGAAAACAAATAATTGAACCCTTGGTCCTGTCAGAGTGATTATGTATTGGTTTCCATTTGCACGCTCCCCAGTGTGGCTTTCTGTCATCTTCAGAGGGAGGTTTATTTACAGGCTGATTCCTGGGAAGTCTGAGGATCATTTGTGGTGATATTCAAGTGGCCTGAGAGGACTGACTAAAGGATATGTAGCATTCTATTACAGTGTTATTATTGTAAGTCGGCATATACAGTATGATTTGATTCATCACCATATTTGAAATGTTTTGAAATCTTAACGAGGAAACAGAATAAGGAGTGTGTTTAGGAGGGTAGGTAAAATGAAAAAGATTCCCGTTCCTACATTTGAGGTCTGGCATATTGAAATTTGAGATAAATTGTAGTGGTAATAGTAGATATTGATGATGCTGTAGACAGCTAACACCAATGTGATGTCTACGCGGCGTGAGGCACAATGATGTGTGCCGTATGCAAAGATGTTCATAGTGATATTGCTGATGTACTGAAGTTAAATTGGCCTTCTTATACTTTTGTTTATTTTACATCAAATGTGTTCTGTTGAAATGATTTATGCTCATAATGACCGCGGCCAGAGTTTTAAAAAGTGTGATCAGCTTTTTTAAACACAAGGCTTTGGACTGCTCCGAATGCTTGGTTTGACACTGTTGTGTCCGTTCTTGGCTCTGTCTGATGTCAGTAAGAGCAGATATTCTAAATATAGTAATTTCAGCCACACAGCAGGGGTGCAGCCAGTCAGAAAGTTAGCTTAAAGGGAGGATAGCCCCAAGGGAATAGGACAGGCTTGTTAAAGACAGCTGTCGAATGCAATCATCTTAATTTAGCATGTTAACAATATTAGCATGTTCACTTTTACAGCTAAGGCTGGTAGGAATGCAAGTAATTTTGTTTTTGTTTAAAACAAATTTTAACCTATTGAAACCTTCTTAAAACACAGTTGACCTTCTAAATGATCAGAAACGCAGAATTGGTGACATTTAAAGGAGCATAAATGTCTGCTCCAAATTTAGCAGCAGTTCATCCAGATGTTTAAGAGACGTGAGACATACAAGTTAAGATAAAGAAAGAATCTGTGACTCATTCTCATTGACTCATTCGCTGCCTTTGCAAGAGCCATTTGGTTAGTAAAAACCCAGATGTCTCGGCTGTTTTCATAGACATTTTTCAGACATTTCTTCGATACATGTGAAACTTTTTTTCTCGATATGTATTTCTTCAGCGTATTTGACTCCAAAGAATTACTGCTGGGCCTTGTCCCTCACCCCAGAAGTGTTTGCGAACTGAACTAATCACCTAATGTACTGAACTCTAAGCAAACACTGAGAGATGTGCCGGGGGTGCTTGTGAATGTGGCTTCTCGGCTGGTGTGAAATACGTGCCAAGGTAATTGATCAGGACCCATTTGGATGCATTAACGTTTTCCACTGAGTGTAATTCAAGGCAGGTACACATTGTTCTGAAAGCGAGCAATCAAATCACAGCGTGACTCAACTGCAGAACAGGACCAGATTACTACAAAGAAAAATAACATATTTACTTGAATCTTTCCTTTATTTCGACTCGTAATAGCTTTGTTTTGGTTTGTTTTTGGAACCGCGCTCCTTCACAAAGCAACATTTGAACAGGCAGCACAATAAGACAACTATTGTCTGTCTGTGCTACTGGAAAGGTAAAATCCAGATATAGCAAAGATGTCACATGTAAAAGCTTAAGGTTAAATGATATAATGGCTGCATATCAATGGAAAATGCAACAAAGGAGAATTAAGAAGTGTTCACAATGTCACCTGTCTTCTCTTTTTGTTTGACAGAAACTTGGCATCAAACTCTCTGGAGCACATCAGCTGGAAGGTGTTTCATTTTCTGCCTCTGCTTAACCTGTGAGTCTGTTTAGAATTTGGAGTAAGAATACTCTCTGTCATCTAAACCATTTTAAATTTGTGTTATCTTGCGTGGTAATAAAAATGTAATAATTTTCAAACGTACAACTTGGCTAAGCGACTGGTCTGCAGCAGCAGACCACATGAAAAAATATGGCCATTAGTGCCAACACATGACAAAGCTTTGTGGTTACCCTCATAGTTGACCTCAGCTCTCCATCGACACAGTGTGCATACAGTGAGTTGGTCACATTACCTTCACAGAATTGCTCTACAGGCTTTAAGTTACCCAACTTGAATTTTCTGGATAAAAATAGAGTGCATTTGGAAGAAACCTCGACTACACGAGGCGCAAGAACCTGCAGTTGGATGGCTTTGAAAGTGTGACAATTGCAGAGACAGAGAAGGAGAGCGTAATCTTTGGAGTTTTGATTATACTTTGCACCAGAAACTCATATTTCAGAAGTCAGAATGTGTGTTTTATCCAGCCTTCGTATATCTGTTTTCCACTGACTGAGTGCTGGAGCTGCTGCAGGGGCTGTTCTACGGTGGTTCCTCTTGAAAACCAGCCTGCAATTGGAAACATTTTTCTGTTACAGAAAGCAAAAAACTGCTTTTTGCTGGAAAGTCACTGGAACTGGTTCAGGAAGAAAGAGTTACTGGTGATAAAGCTGTTGATTCTGTTCATCTGGACGTAGAGTTTTCAGTGGCTCATAACTAATCCAAGTGACTTCTTCACATCATGTTTGCATCAAGACAATTTCATTTTGACTCATTACTTTAAGTTCATTTAGTTTCTGGACTGGATACTCTTATTTCACTTAGTTTTTATAATTTGAAAATAGTTTCAGTTTTGTTTTTATTTAGTTTCAGTGTTAGTTTTAGCCCTTGAAATTATTATTTCTTATTTTTGGATGGCATACAGGTGTATGTCAGAGGCAAATTTGGGGAAAATCAGTATAAGTATTACAATAAAATGAGTTCATTTACTGATTTCCCCCACTTTACTTAAAGTTGGGCTGCAAGTAAGTTTGGCACTCCTGAACTAGCAACTGCCCAGTGGCATTTCAGGCCACAGTGACCTCATGGCCCAGTGCTGTTCCTGCTGTTTCTGTTTCTGGTGAGAACTTAGGTCAGTTATACTTTTGCTGTTAGCTAACCCTAACCCTTTCTACCCCAAGGACAGAGGTGTTATTCAGCATGAAACTTAACTAACCTGGGAAACAGTCTTTGTGCTACATCTATAACTTTAGTCCTTAATTGTTGATTCAATTCAGAGGTGAACATATGTAGATATTGTAAAGTTAACTGCTTCTTTTCTAAATTGATTGATGGTATTTTTTCAGCAAAACCTTACCGCTCATGTAGTTTGTAAGGTTCCTGAAAGTATAGAAGCTTGACTGTATGAATGGTTATTTTTTAATTAAAGATAATTCTTTAAGGATTTATATCAACTATTTTATACATTCCTTGTCATGCACTTGTATTAGAAGCTTTCAAATGAAACACTTTGAGGTCATTTGTATATAACAGTGAGTTAAAACTGTTTGCATGAGGACAGAACGTGTTATTGATTCATGTCTAATAATTTCATTCATTGTTTATTGGTTTCTCTTTTCAGCGTTTTGAGAGACAACCCTCTCATTTGCTCATGTGAGCTCTACTGGCTGAAGCAGTGGCAAGAACGCGGTGACCTGGATAACCAAATGTTGTCTTGCTTGTCCGATGGCGAGAAAATATCCCTTTTCAATCTGATGATAGAAAACTGCAGTGAGTATGCGTTTCATTGTTTCTTGTTGAGAAAGCTGTAAAAGGTTTGACACCAGTCAGTTGTTATGATTTAACACAACCCAACAGGTTTTATGACATTACCAGTAGTTTATTGGCAAGTCATGCTACAGTATGCTGGTTGCACACGTGAGATCTGGTCAAAGGGTCGGGTTTTTGGTTTTTTTGATGTACTCACCTCATGTGCAGTTAAACCCTGTTCGTCAAAGCGAACCTCAGGCTTCAGGTTGTTCTAAATGTTCGATTTTCAACATTTTTCTCCTCCCTTCTGCCTGAGCTCACATGACTCAGCACTGATTTCCTTATATGCTCTGGCTCTGCCATAGACGATAAATAAAAGATGGACTTACCCACAGTGATGTCACCCAGTGGCTTCTAAACTCTGCATTTTGAAGCATCCACTTAACTTTATGGCCGTCACAAGTCACCATATTTGCACAGGAGGATGAAGTTATATAGACTTTATGAGCACATTGCACAGCTACACAGTCCTGCTAAGTAACAGTAACTATTAACATTTCTTTCAATAAAGCTGAAACACAAGCTTAAAAAATCAGAGTCGCCGCCATAAAAACAAGGAGATGCTTGCATGTATTTATGTTTTATATCCTTTTTAAAAAGCTACTTTTATTCCTTCCCAGTTGGGAGGTTGGGAGTCACCTTACTACCATGACAAATATAGACTCTTAATCCTAATCTTATCGGATAGTCTGTACATCACTGTTATTCATTGGTAATTACATAAATAAGTAGAGCATAAAAAAGCTTTATAGTTGCCTGTAAGAGACGATGGTCAATCAAAGCGCTCAAGCTGATAAAGGTAAGTCTCTACTTAGTCAAATGGGTCAGTTATTAAAAATGTAGACTTAAATAATTGTTTGTGGTTTGCCTAAAAATCTTTATTAGTGCTGTGATTTGGGGTTTCTAACTATGGGAGTCTATAGTGATTGTGTAGCTTTTGGAGCCCTTCTCAAGTGGCCACTTGAGAAACTGCCGTTCTTGGCACTTGAGCCCCAAACTTTGCTTCTTGCGCTGTGTGTGAGATGAGGAGGAAGCCAGGCGAGGAGCAGCCAGTCAGAAGAAATTGGACTTTTTATGAGGTTGAACACCAGTCGAGATGTGCTGTATGTGAGAGCCAACACAGTCAGATCACACATAAAACAGTCTTTAACTGCACGCTCACTAGTAAAAGTGTACTGTCTCATTGTGCCAGTATAATAGGGTAGCCTTTTAGAGCGAGCAAGAAGCACACTTGCCTAATCCAGTATTTCTGAGAAGTGAGAATGTTTCTTAGAGAGCGTCTTTCCTGTGGACTACATGTGAGAAAGGTCAACTCTTCTCCAACCTTATTCTTCAGAAATTCTCCACAATTCATGTGTGAAAATGACACAAGATAAAAAGCACGTTTTAAATATGTGAATAACGCGAGGCTCAAGTGGAGCCCCTTAAAAGTTACAGAGCTGGAAATGCACAGCCTGTAACACGACTTATAGATCTTTCTTTAGGGCAGAAGTTGAAAATGTAAGAACTCGTTTTATTTGTATTTGTTAAACCACATGTGGTGGAGATTTATTTTGTAAAGTTCATCATATTTTTTTAATCATGTTTTGTAAGCAGTATTTGAAATAATGCATCTACTTCAAATTGTCGTGAAAAATAATAATATGTTTTTGTTCCTATTCAGGATATAAAAGGCTGCAAAAAAGCAGGTACACCAAAATGTGGGGAAGAAATTGGCTCAACATTGTTGCTCTAATCACATACAGCAGGAACTTCTTGTTGCCAGGAAACATATGAGAGATTTTGTCCCTGTGCTGTTTTTCTAAAGAGCTTTGAAAAAAAAAACAGGAGGAGTTCAACTCTATACTTAGTTGCACCATCACAACAGCAACCTGTGTTTATTGCTATGTGCTCTCATGCTGTCTGTCCTGCACTCCCAGGCCTGCCTGAGGTGAAGATTACCGCCTCGCAGGATAAGATTCTGGAAGGAGGCAACCTTACATTCGTATGTGAGGTGGAAGGAAGTCCCACTCTCACCGTGAGATGGCAGACCGAGGCCCTCCACTCTCACTTTTTTACCAAGGTAGTTGAAAATTTTCAGCATGTGCTCAACAAATGCAAAATTAGTTTTTCTTTTTTTGGGGGGATGTCATAGTTTTTCCTCTTCATATGATCACAGATGGACTGGATGATGCTCAGAGCAGAGCTCTGTCTCATGAAAATTGACTTTCTATTAGTTTTTATTTTTATTAAATTTAAAAAGACATTTTTAAATTTAGTCTCTCTCCCCAACCGGTCGTGGCAGATGGCCCCGCCCCTCGCTGAGCCTGGTTCTGCTGGAGGTTTCTTCCTGTTAAAAGGGAGTTTTTCCTTCCCACTGTCGCCAAAGTGCTTGCTCATAGGGGGTCATCTGATTCTTGGGTTTTTCTCTGTACGGTCTACCATGAATCAATTGCTGTATCATTGTAGTCAGGGTTTTTACATTGTGGTGCCATTTCTGATCTGCTACATTGAGCCTAAAGTGACATAAATCACCTTCAAATGCGGCTGTCTAATCTATTGATCCGTACTAGAGTAAATTGGGTCTCATTTCATCATTGTAACATGTATACCTCCAAGCGATGTATTTGTAGTTAAACACCTTGTCTGTGTGTGCCGGCGGTAGCTGCAGGAGAGCAGAGACTCTGTGCTGGAGCTGGTCCTTTACCTCACCAACGTTTCCTCCAAAGACAACCTGCACAACCTGACTTGCGAGGCCGAGAACCAAGCTGGGCCAGGGGAGAGGATGGTGCAATTGGACATTGAGTGTAAGTGCCTGCAAAATAAAACCAAGCTCTTGAAAGCTCACAGGCTCAATACAAATCGTCGGGCTTAATGGAGGTTAGGGCGAGAGCACACTGGGGCCATTTTCTAGTGCAGGCAGGGTGGACAGCCAGAGAAAGGGGAAAATGCACTGCACTGATTTCTTCTAAATGCCCCCTCTACAAATATGAGTATGTACCCACCATGCTTCTAATGGAGCTCTCTGTCACCTGCCACTCACTCTGGCGACTGGTGAGAAGTGTTAAAATAGTATAAGTGAAGTGCAGCGGGTATGGCTTGCTATTTAATGCAGGGATACAATGAGAGGACAAAAGAAAGTGAACTCACCTCACCTTGCTCTTAAAGAACTCCTTCACCTCGTGTACTTTTAAATTACACTTGCAGCTTGACCCTGGAGGTTTACTGTTGTTTTCTCCTTTCGGATGCATTAGTGCATCTGGAAGTTGAACAATGAGGAATGACAGCACCCAGCGGTCCCACTGAAGACAGAGTCAGATGCATTAGTGATACATTACTGACAATACTACCCAAACAATATCATATATCACCAACTCAGTGACACTCATTAGAAAATAAAGCCAAAAAGAGCAGGGGCGCCAATCAGCTGAGGCCAAATGCACAAGCATCAAGGGACAGATAATGAACATCAGGAAAATGGGGCTGATAACCCGTGCTAAGATCTGATTTGAGCCTGTGCTAATGGACTTTTCCCTCCTACACCGGAAAACCGCTTCATCCGCAGTGATTGGCAGTCTGTAAATGCGTTAGTGCAGCTAATCTATCAACATCGGCCCCCCTGGTGGATGGACACTCGTTAACCGCTAGCCCTTTAATTACTCTTAATTACCTCCCAGAACAGTGGGTGTTTACTGCTGAGTGGCTCTCTGTGCCATTGATTCATGGTACTCGTGTGGCTTCCCTTTCATATAAAAGAGCTTTTCTAAATTATGCTTTTTTTTTTAAACTCTAAGTCTGAAAAGGTGAAAGCAAATCATCATTTTTGTCAACATCTACTGTCCCAAAAGTTGGTGTTTTGCCTGCAAAGGATGCAGTTAGCACCGACTCTACCTGGACTGGGGCCAGAAATCATTTATTGTGTTTGCCACATTTCAGAATGTTCATTGTCTAATTCTGCAATGAAGTCTGAGAACTGGCAGGCTCACTAAACATAATTCTAGCCTTCCTTTTCACCCCTGCAGTGAAATTGCTTGTGTAAGATTAGCAGAGGTCGCTAATGGATGATTAGTTAAATGTGATAAATAGCACTAATTTTCACTCAGTGTAACAGACTTTAGCGAGCCCTCGGTAAAGAGACGAATGCCTCGGTATCTCCTTAGCGCAGCACTTTCTGGGGTTGGGTCACGGGTTAAGAGCAGCAGAATGACTCGTGCACATCAGGGGTCTCTGCAGTCGAGAGTTGTGTTCGATCTAAACGAGGCCATTTCCTGTAACTTCATGTCCAGAAGAGCTTCCAGGTAGCATTTGTGGTCAGGGGCACGACAACGACCAGGATTTCATTATTCATAGCAGGTCAGCGCAGGTTTGCAGTGCAGATGGAGAGCATTGATTCTTGGAAACTCAGAGGCAACCTATAGAGTACTGACCTGCTTTGTTATGTGTGAGTAAAATGCACATTCAGCATAAAATCAGGGCTGAACATATATAATTATTATTTGACTGTAAGTGTATCTATGTGTATTTCGTGTATGGGCAAAGTTGCAAGCATGTGTACTGTATTTATTCTTATTTTATTTTATTCTAATTTTGCTATATAACTTTTGCACTGTCCACTTCCTGCTGTGACAAAACAAATTTCCCACGTGTGGGACTAATAAAGGTTATCTTATCTTATCTTATCTTAGACTGTATACAAAAGATGGACATGACCACAGGTCGAGTGTCTTGTTGTTTTTTAAGTCAGGGTCGGCTTTGATAACTTTGATTGATATGTTGCTTGCAATAATAAGACTTGAAACAAATGACTGAGACCTTAAACAGTAAAATGTTAATTTGAGTCATAATTTAAGTGAGCTATAGACTACAAAATCTGACTTCCTGACTTTCATCCAGAGAAGTTCCCAATGAAGTAATTTCATTGGTTAATCTTTCTCTGATTGATTGTTTTGCCTATGACAGAGTGTTTTAAGTCAGCCACAAAACCACAGAGTCTTTATAGGTGTATTATATTATATTATGACTATGTTGTATATAATATTATATATAAGTGCTTAGCTGAAAGACTGGAAACGGGTGGAACCAACTAGTCAGATGCAGTAGAACTGAGCTAAGCTAACTGTCTGCACTACACAAACATGAGAATGGAGTCAATATTCTCATTGAACTCTTGCCAAAGATTTATTTCCCAGACTACCTTTTTACTTTCTCAGTTGAATTTTTCCATCTAAAAATACATTAAATCAAATCACCAGGACATGATAGTTTGGAGCTCATCTTTTCTTTAGAAACTCATTTATGTCTGTGCTCTGCTACTTCACAAACTCAAAACTCTGTGTCTCCTTGCAGTTCCAGCCAGAATAAACTTCCTGAAAAATGCTGTGCCGCAGCACCACTGGTGTTTTCCGTTTGCCGTGGACGGCAATCCCGAACCGAACATCACCTGGCTTTACAACGGCAAGAAATTAAACGAGACCAGATACATATACACGCAGCCCATCATAGATTCAGGCGATGGATCGGTGAAGCACGGATGTCTCTTCCTTGACAAGCCAACCCACATCAACAATGGCAACTACACTCTGATTGTGGAGAACAAACTGGGAAGAGATGAGGCCACCGCACTTGGGTTGTTCATGGAGAACCCCTTTGACAGTTTTGAGGGGATAATTCCATGTGAGTTCCTGTTTTGCTACTCTAAACTAAACTACTCACTGATTACTAATTATCTCCTAGAGTCATGTCTCACTTGGCAGCCATCTTGAAACATCTTGAAAGCCAACTCTGAGCACATTATTTGGCCAGTTATTTTGAGGCCTTATCCAAATGAGCTGGGACATAAAACCTGGATGTGTAGAATTATTTGTGTTATTAATGATAAATGCCACTTTAAAAGTCTGCTGATATTATACCAAAATTGTAAAAGGTTCTAATTCAGCCACCAACTTACTGTTTGCTTTAATATCTTTGTAATCACTTAAATGTTATTAATTAAAGTCATTAAAAGTTGTTCATCATCCTATAATATCAACTATAGCTGCTGGGTTTCCCTATGGAAATCACATAAAATTAATTACCTACCAGAGATGAAAGAATTTGCAGACATCTTAATCATCATGTGTAGAATAAATATCTTTATTTCATCTCCAGGTTTTCTTTGCATTATAAGTAATGTCACTTTAAAAATCAATCAAGTGAACAGCGTATGTGCCCGTGCACTGCAGTGGAAACCACTGATTACCAGCGTGATTCCTAGATAGGGAACCAAGATGACCACCATCATCTAGAGAGGAGGCATCTACTCTTTCCTGGTGCCAACCTGCCACATATGCAGCTTTGTGTCTTTGGTTTAAGTTTGAAGGAAGAAGAAGGGCGTGCCTTTTATTTTGAGCAGTTATGTTATTTATGGAGGTAACTTGCTATCGTTTCATTTATTGTTTTGGCCTTGGCTTACCCTGACATTAATTTAAACTCCTGCTTTTGTGGCTCTGTGATCAATAAATACAACATATATTATCTTTAACAAGTGGTTCTTGTGGCTGCTGAGGGCAAGGGAGATTGATGCCTTTTATATTGTGTCTTGGCCGCCCATTGATGGGGTGTAACAACAAGGTTGGAGGAAAGTCCACTGGCAGCCATACTGGAAAAGCCTTCAGTCAGTTATTTGGACGGTTGGTCGCTGGGACATAGAAAACTGTATAGAATCACCACAAACTACACATGGAAGCCCCAGGAAGTTTACATGTGCAAAAATCTACATCTACCTACGTCTTTACTATGATTATCAGCATCGGCTGCACAGATCACAGTTTAGCGACAGCCACGAGGCCTGTGGCATTCATACGCTGAATGTGAGACATCAAATACAAATGGAGAACGCAACATTGCATTCACAGGAGGGTGATGAAAATATAGAATATATAAGAAATAATAATAGAAATAATATTTAGGAAAATCAAAAGAACTGGAAGAAAAGTTTTGTTCAATTTGTCCTGTTCAGACTTTATAGTCTTTATATATATATATATATCTATATATATATGGATATATATATATGTTGAGACCCCTTTTCAAAGTACTACACCTTGTCCTCCAAGCCCTGAGTGGTGAAAGGTTACTATTTAAAAAAAATCATTGCATTTCATGACAATAAACACATTTTAATTGTTTAAATCTAATTAGGAGCTGATCAGTTTGTTTTACACTGAGGTTTGCTTCATAGATTTGTAATGATAGTAATGTGCATTCCTAGTATGATTCAAAGTGACTTTGTCTTAGGTGCTTTATTGCAACTCTGTATTCTGTATTTAAAGGCACAGAAAAACAAATATATTTACATTACTAATAATGCAACAAATGAAGAGCTTAATGAAAACAGAATGGAGAAAATGATATAAAGTGTTGATAAAGAAATGTATCATCTGGACTTCAGTGTGAGTGAATTATATAAACTGTATGATGATAGTACCAAGTTATGTGCTGGGCATTCATAGCAGTGCTCAAGGTGTGTTATTGCCCTTCAGTGTTAAAGTGATGAGGAGTGAAGAGGGAGCACATTAGATACCTGACAGAGACAATAATGTAAGTGTCACTTAAAACTAATTGATCGTCACACTAGTTCTGGGGATTCTTTCTATGTCGTGAACTGACAGGTGTCGACCTTACTGCATTGTGATTCAGTGCTTGATATGTAGAAATAGCCAAACTAAACAGAGTGAATGCGCCGTGAGAGGCACATGTTGCATCATGGTACTCTGTGCTGTTTGCTCATAAATGTGTTTTGTGCTTTTCCCACATGCAAGTCGTCGTGGATCAAAGTAAGTGTTCAGTTGATTTTGAGTCTATAAAAAATCTCAGCATGTCCTTTAAACACTGAATGGAGATCTACATGTCATTTTATTTGTTGCTCTCACTCCTTCCCCACAGGTCCTACAAACAAATCAGACATGGACGTCACAGAAAACCCAGAGAGTCGGATGTATTTGGTATGTCTGTGCCAACACTTCTCAATCCCAACGCAAAAGCAGCAGCTAATGAGTGTTAGTGACTGAAAATACAATGTTTGTTTGACAGGTGTATGTGGCCGTGGGTCTCGGTGTGTTTGCTTGCAAACTTCTGCTCATCATGGTTTTGGTTGTCTACAAATGTGGCCATCATTCCAAGTTTGGAATTCACAGTAAGTTATTTAAGTTTGACTGCAAGCTTGAAATTAGGCATGAAAGTTAAAGGAGAAGCCTGATGGCACTCGTCTTTTAATTGCAACTGCAGTCACAGACAGTAATTAGCTCTAATTAGTCTAACGGCTATTTCCATAATAAGAATCTTAGCTCTGTCAAAAGATTTAAAAAAAATAACTTAATGGGGCTGTTAATGTTCACTACTTATTGTATATTAAGTCTGTTGCTTCATCGTGATTGGAGAAAGGTGAAAAAGGACTAGTTATGGTTTTAAATGGTAAATGGTAAATGGCCTGTAGTTATGGTTTTAGTTATTCTCTAACCTGCCTGAGAAACTGGGCATCTAACCCCAGGATATAAGAGCGATATCAGGCTTCTCACCTACTGTGACTGTATCGTGCATGAATGACAAATGTCAATAAATTATATGACTGGGACAACTTTTGTATTAAAAGGAGTTTGAGAGGACTGAGTGAGCTGCACCTCTGCAGCTGTCTGCTGCTCATCTGCCTGAGGTTAGCGGCAGACATACACATGTGCCTCATGACAAGTCAGTGATATTCATTTCCGCTCAGAATTAGACTCCTTCCTACCACTTCAATCACCTGTAATTTGGTTTCTAAAGGTTGAAAACAGTTCCCAGATGGGCTGCAAGAGTTGTATTTCTTTCAGTAACAATGTGCTAAAAGGTTATTATGGTTTTTTTAATTTATTGCAGAAACATGTTTTCATACTCTTTCATACTCGAACTTTTAGAGTCGAAGGGAGAAATGAAAGTAAAAGCTTTGGTAGGAAAAACACTGATGTGCTAGAAAATAAATGAATTATAGAAGTAGGTAGGTTTATGCCTTGTTGGCATGCTGTCAGACATCCATCAAGAAAAAGTGACCACAAACATTACACAAACAGATTGTGGTCACATAAAGCACAGGCTTTAATCACATGGTTTTTCTATAACGCACAATAGTAGCTCTGTTTTACATATATTTTTGCATCTATGAAGATTGCATTCATTGCTTCCACCAAAACACACCTGGATCCCCAACCAAACTCTTTGTTCAGTTATTGTAATGGGAGAAAATTGTGCAGATTTTTAAAAGTAATATAGATGTATTAGAGTAAAAGGAATCTAAGGCTTTAGATGATTTTTCTATGTGCACCTCTGAAGAATGTATATGGAATAAGTCACAATCAAATGTTCTGCCAAGTAACTGTTTCAAATCACAGACGGTGCTGTCAGTCTCTTAAAAGGTAATGCACAGGAGAGACGGACTAATATAGGATTTCTACTGAGCTGTAACTTTGCTCGCAGGCAGCCGCTGTGTCGGCTAAAGTGCCTTAATTACTGCACGAGAACGGCGGCAGAAACCTCCCCTGGCCACCGCCACGGGGTGAGGGCCATTAAAGAGGATGGCTGGATGGACGGATGGATGGCTGGATGGATGGATGGATGGATGGATGCAGGAACACACACACACACACACACACACACACACACACACACACACACACACACACACACACACACCCTTCTCACTCTCAGAGTGCCTAAGTGGCCCTGATTGCCTAAGTGGACCCTGCTCCCTCTTTCCTTCCTTCCATCGCTTCTGTGCTCTCTTATTGTTGTTCCATTTTCTACCGTGTTGGACTCTGGGGGTTCTGTGGTTTGCCTTCCTGAGTGAGGTTTTACAATTTGGACCCCACTTGTTTGGCTTTTAATACGCACTATAGTCGGGGGTTGCTAACCGCCCAGGCTTCCTGTATGGTCATATTTTTTTCACTTCAGTGTGGCCTGATTGCTGCATGGTTGATGATGGTGATTATTAGAGCTTGTCATCATCTGTCACCATGGTACCAACAAATGTGCATCCAAGTTGGTAATAGTGAATGCCAATTCCTCGAAAGGAAAAATGGGTTCTGAATTGCTTCTTTTGATGGCTGCTGCAATCACAGATGGTTGGAGACTGATTAGGTGTCTCATTTCTCTCATTTTTATTGGCTTTGCTCCGTTTCATTAGGATCATCAGTTCTGGGGAAGGAGGATGACCTGGCCGTGTCACTGCGCTTCATGAACTTTGGTACCAGCCCGCCTTCCTCCGATGAAGACTCTGGCTTGTCTAGCTTCGTAGAGAATCCACAGTACTTCTGCAGCATAATCAAAGACAAAGACATGTGTGAGTGTTACTGCAGAGCCTTTCAGATGTTTGAATACACTCATGTTTCCCCCAAAACTGCATTTTGACACCTTGATTGTAGGTATTCATTTGCTTTTTCATTGGGAATGTTTCGTTCACCATCAGTGCTTGCTGATGAACTTCTGTAATGTTTTATTTGAATGTCACAGAAAAGTAAACAGAATTGTTGAAGTGTAGTTAACTTTTACTGCAAGCAGGGCATAGAGGCTTTTTTCTGATGAATCATATTTTATATTTGATATTTTTTAAGAACATCATAACCAGCAGAAGACTAAAAAATACATGCACGAGCTTCTCGTGTTCCTTCTTTATGATGTTGCAGTCATTGGGAACCGCTACATCTATCACTACGGCCGTCTTGTTCTGTTTGTCTACCACCACTATGGTATGGTATATATATGTAGGCCTGAATATAACTTAGTCCAGAGCAGGTTATGTTCAATAGATTGACAGATATTACATAATCAATAAATCTTCTAGAAAATAGTGTTACAATCCTAAAAGATCTCCCTGAAATCTTTGCACTGACAGTAAGAGCCTCTAAAGTTTTTTAAATCTGTTTTTTTTATTCATTCCCTAAGGAAATTATGTAATTATTCTTACTTTTAGACCCTTAAACATCACCACGACTGAGCTAAAAGAATAAAAATTAATACACATCTACATATTATTTTGTAATGTTAGAGTTGTAATAATGTAAAGTACATAGTGAGCATCATAAACTAATATTATATCTTTTTCCCAGCTTACAGACCAAAGCACTCGCACATTCATACTCCTGCTTTGTCTGCAGCACTTGTGTTGCTGAACCTCTGTTTAGCCTCTTCTTTGTTTATCTTTCTTTTTAAAATCTGCTGCTCTGCTTCCAGTCCATCAGTCACACTGGTGAGATGCTTCCAACACCAACTCTTTCATGTGAACGTGCTCACTGCTATGTTGGGAAACTCTGGGCTGACCTATTGAGTTGATAACCACTTTTGTTTGATTGCTTAGCTTGACCTACAATTCTCTGGATACCGTTTGGCTCTAAACACGTCTTGTACTTAAAGGCAGTAACGTACGACATGAGTAGCTACAGCAGTTTCGCCTCTAAGCTTAACCCTTTAATGTCTGGACAGCAGCCACTACATTCTGTCAATGATCTCAAATATGTGCATGTCTGAGGAGGCGAGTTGTTTGTGTTGTTTGTACATTTATGCAGTTTTGAAAATGAAATTCCAAAATCACACCATGTGTATTTTGCATTGACATGATTGTACATTGCTAAGACTGGCTGTAGTTCAGACTGGGCTTAAATTTGTTCAAGGGACTTATGTGAAGTCCAATTTAAATCCAGTCTTAACAAAGGCCAACTTTGAAGTTAAGACCAGGCTTGGTAAAAACCAGTTGGTGGATACTTCACACTACAGTGGCTTGCAAAAGTATTCGTCCCCCTTGAACTTTCCCACATTTTGTCACATTACAGCCACAAACATGAATCAATGTTATTGGAATTCCACGTGAAAGACTAACATAAAGTGGTGTACACGTGAGAAGTGGAACGAAAATCATACATGATTCCAAACATTTTTTACAAATAAATAACTGCAAAGTGGGGTGTGCGTAATTATTCAGCCCCCTGAGTCAATACTTTGTAGAACCACCTTTTGCTGCAATTACAGCTGCCAGTCTTTTAGGGTATGTCTCTACCAGCTTTGCACATCTACAGACTGAAATCTTTGCCCATTCTTCTTTGCAAAACAGCTCTAGCTCAGTCAGATTAGATGGACAGCGTTTGTGAACAGCAGTTTTCAGATCTTGCCACAGATTCTCGATTGGATTTAGATCTGGACTTTGACTGGGCCATTCTAACACATGGATATGTTTTGTTTTAAACCATTCCATTGTTGCCCTGGCTTTATGTTTAGGGTCGTTGTCCTGCTGGAAGGTGAACCTCTGCCCCAGTCTCAAGTCTTTTGCAGACTCCAAGAGGTTTTCTTCCAAGATTGCCCTGTATTTGGCTCCATCCATCTTCCCATCAACTCTGACCAGCTTCCCTGTCCCTGCTGAAGAGAAGCACCCCCAGAGCATGATGCTGCCACCACCATATGTGACAGTGGGGATGGTGTGTTCAGAGTGATGTGCAGTGCATCCATCCATCCATCCATCCATCCATCCATCTTCATCCGCTTTATCTGAGGCCGGGTCGCGGGGGCAGCAGCCTAAGCAGAGAAGCCCAGACCTCCCTCTCCCCAGCCACCTCCTCCAGCTTATCCGGGGAACACCAAATGCGTTCCCAGGCCAGCCGAGAGATATAATCTCTCCAGCGTGTCCTGGGTCTGCCCTGGGCCTCCTCCCGGTGGGACATGCCTGGAACACCTCACCCAGGAGGGCCCAGGAGGCATCCTTGTCAGATGCCCGAACCACCTCAACTGGCTCCTTTCGATGTGGAGGAGCAGCGGCTCTACTCTGAGCCCCTCCCGGATGGCCGAACTTCTCACCCTATCTCTAAGGGAGAGGCCAGCCACCCTTCGGAGGAAGCTCATTTCTGCCGCTTGTATCCGCGATCTCGTTCTTTCGGTCACTACCCACAGCTCGTGGCCATAGGTGAGGTAGGGCGTAGATCGACCGGTAAATTGAGAGCTTCGCTTTTACACTCAGCTCCCTCTTCACCACGACGGACCAGTGCAGCGTCCGCATCACTGCAGCCGCAGCACCAATCCGTCTGTCGATCTCCGGCTCCCTTCTCCCATCACTCGCGAACAAGACCCGAGATACTTGAACTCCTCCACTTGGGGCAGGAACTCATCCCGACCCGGAGTGGGCACTCCATCCTTTTCCGGCTGAGAACCATGGCCTCAGATTTGGAGGTGCTGATCCTCATTCCCGCTGCTTCACACTCGGCTGCGAACCGTTCCAGTGCGAGCTGGAGGCCTTCACCTGATGAAGCCAACAGAACCACATCATCCGCAAAAAAGCAGAGATGAGATTCTGAGGCCACCGAGCAAAAGCCCTCCACCACTTGGCTGCGCCTTAGAAATCCTGTCCATAAAATTATGAACAGAACCGGTGACAAAGGGCAGCCCTGGCGGAGCCCATCACCCACCGGGAACGAGTCCGACTTATTGCCGGCAATGCGAACCAAACTCTTGCAACGGTTGTATAGGGATCGAATGGCCCGTAGCAATGGGCCAGACACCTTGAGAGGATAAAGAGCTGGTCCAGTGTTCCGCGACCAGGACGAAAACCGCATTGTTCCTCCTGTATCCGAGGTTCGAGTAGCGGATGAACTCTCCTTTCCAGCACCCTGGCATAGACTTTCCCAGGGAGGCTGAGAAGTGTGATCCCCCTGTTTTGCATTTTGGCCAAAAAGTTCCATTTTGGTCTCATCTGACCAGAGCACCTTCTTCCACATGTTTGCTGTGTCCCCCACATGGCTTCTGGCAAACTGCAAACGGGACTTCTTATGGTTTTCTGTTAACAATGGCTTTCTTCTTGCCACTCTTCCATAAAGGCCAACTTTGTGCAGTGCACGACTAATAGTTGTCCTATGGACAGATTCCCCCACCTGAGCTGTAGATCTCTGCAGCTCGTCCAGAGTCACCATGGGCCTCTTGGCTGCATTTCTGATCAGCGCTCTCCTTGTTCGGCCTGTGAGTTTAGGTGGACAGCCTTGTCTTAGTAGGTTTACAGTTGTGCCATACTCCTTCCATTTCTGAATGATGGCTTGAACAGTGCTCCGTGGGATGTTCAAGGCTTGGGAAATCTTTTTGTAGCCTAAGCCTGCTTTAAATTTCTCAATAACTTTATCCCTGACCTGTCTGGTGTGTTCTTTGGACTTCATGGTGTTGTTGCTCCCAATATTCTCTTAGACAACCTCTGAGGCCGTCACAGAGCAGCTGTATTTGTACTGACATTAGATTACACACAGGTGCACTCTATTTAGTCATTAGCACTCATCAGGCAAAGTCTACAGGCAACTGACTGCACTCAGACCAAAGGGGGCTGAATAATTACGCACACCCCACTTTGCAGTTATTTATTTGTAAAAAAAATGTTTGGAATCATGTATGATTTTCGTTCCACTTCTCACGTGTACACCACTTTGTGTTGGTCTTTCACGTGGAATTCCAATAACATTGATTCATGTTTGTGGCTGTAATGTGACAAAATGTGGGAAAGTTCAAGGGGGCCGAATACTTTTGCAAGCCACCGTATCTGCATTATAGCTTAATGGAATCCCTCCACTACCAACCCAAAGACATGAACCACTTTTCATTTTAACACACCTGACTGAATTGAGGCAGATTCTGAAATAAATCTAACTCAGTGTCACTTCTCCATCGAGTGAATGCTCTCTACTTTGTTTTGCTTTCGGTTTCTGTCACTCTCACCCTTCTACATCTATTTCACTGCCTTCCATCGGCTGCACCAGCGAGCCTTAATTTTCCTGGTGATTATCCTGGATTATTTGGTGTTGTTGAGATTAGCAAAGGGCTTTGTGGCTTACTCAGACTTGAAATGACTTTGTGAAAGTTTTCAGGATTTCTGATTTAATTTAAATTTCATCCTGTCTCTCAAAAAAGGAGGATTTATGAAAATATTGTATTATATGCTTGAGGTGGATAATCTTTGGAATTTCCCCAGATTTCTTTTAAGTCATTTGTGTTTTTATGATTTCAGGTGTCCAGCATATTAAAAGGCAGGATATTGTTTTGAAGTGGGAGCTGGGGGAAGGAGCGTTTGGCAAAGTCTACCTGGCAGAGTGTGCAAACCTCAGCCCCGACAACGACAAGATGCTCGTAGCCATCAAGGTGAGTAGCTGCCAAAAAAAAAAATCTTCTCCACCGTTTTTAAAAGGTAATTTAACCATTAATCCGGCTTTGTTCATTGGCATCGGTAGTGAAAATGTCAGCAGTTAGCATGAGGTCTGAGCAGCAGAGCAGAGGATGTTGAAATGATTGACAAAACTACAATGCACAAAAAAGATTATTACTGCAGCATTTGGCTTTTAAACCTGATTAGCTTATTTAATACAATTGAGCGTAACGCCAAGTTCCCTTTTTTTTGCTATGCAAACGGTAAAATTCACTATTCTTATATCACTGGCTTGCAGTTTAAGACTTTAGGACAATATCTGTGTGTCAGTCTGCTTTTATCCTACGCTATGTTAAAAAAAACTAAAACCCTAAAAGTCCTCATTAAGGCTCTTAGCACTAACAAACATGACGCTACAGTGCACTTACAGTTAATACACTCACATGCTGAAATTACATCCTGCGGTTTCAGAGAGTTGTTTTTGTTTAAGAACAGTCAGCTGATGTACTACACGGCTCGTGTTACAACACGTTAATGCAAACCGCAGCGGATTAAAAAACGCGATGGTGAATATGGCTCGGCTCAGATTTATCATCCCATTAATCAGACATATGCTTTTATAACACATCGTCAGTGATCTGAGGAGGGAAATTCGAGGCCCAGACAAAGAATAAAACTGTTTTTAAAATGTATTAAACAGACAGTCTCCTTTTATGCTCCACAACATCTGTTGATTTGTAACTTTCGAAATTTTAAAAGGAAGAATTCAAATTTTTATTTTTCACCTGCACTAGCTTTGTCACAGTTCAAAGTCATTTGTATTAGTGTATTTTGCTATAAATCCAACACTCTGCTTTTTATTTATTTATTCTTTTTTAATGCTTTTCTTTACCCCTGTCTAAAAGCCCAAACACAGTCCCTGACAGGCTGTGGCAGGTGTCTGAATGACAGAAACAGAGACGACTTTAGCCAACAAGAATAGCAAAACTAATTCATATGTCTGGAAACATTAACTTTAACTTTCTTTGGTCTTTGCTCCTTGCAAACAAAATATCAGATCAGCTGTTCTGCTCACAGCCAGAGCTGCTGGTCTGAGGGATCCACTCGTGACATCACACAGAGCCAAGAACAGAAAAAACTGCCTCAAGTCTGATATGTTTGACCAAAAAATGAGGAAAACCATAAAAGGCTCACTTTAAATAATGAGTTAATGGTTTAATTTCTCAAGCAGAATGAGGGCCTCTCATCAGAAACATTTATTCATTTATCTGTATATATTTATTTTTCTTTATGTGCAGAAATATTATTCAGATATCTATTATCGTTCAGTAAGTTAAAAATGAAATCTAAAAATTCATTTTTATAATGCCAGACAGATTGAACATCCTCATCTTTTTTCCACATTTTTCCCTCAGAGATTTTGGTGCCAAAATTATATCACACGACAGTTTCACAAATTTTAAAAACATTAAGTCTTCATATTCTCTCTTTCTCTCGCTCTCTCTCTCCATATATATATATACAGTATATATATATATCTGGAGAGAGTGTGAGAGAGAGAGAGAGAGGGGGGGGACAAGAGAGAGTGTTGTTGTATTGTCATGTTGTATTTATAAAATAATTTACAAACAAAAATAATAACAATAATAATTACATTTAAGTAAAGCCTCATTATTATGTCATAACAAATGAATACATTCAGCTGTTCGTCACATAAGTAACTAATATTATTTCCTTAGCTGTGTGATAAGGAGGCAGCTGTAACATCACAGTAAAGAAGTAAAGACTTTGAATTTGAATACAGTGTCGTTCATTTTTGACCCCAAAAAAAGCAGTAAATAAGGACCAGAGCTGCAGCTGAGTGCCTGGTCAATTGTTTACTACAATAGAGCTTCTAGTGTTAATGGAAAAGTACAATCTGCGCGTATTCACAGACTCTGAAGGACGCAAATGAGTCCACCCGGCAGGACTTCCAGCGGGAGGCGGAGCTGCTGACGGTGCTCCAACACCAGCACATTGTGCGGTTCTACGGCGTCTGTACCGACGGAGAGCCGCTGGCCATGGTGTTTGAATACATGAGACACGGAGACCTGAACCGCTTTCTTCGGTATGTAACAGTACGAACTCCACATCAGACCATGCCTGCTGAACAAAATGCTGATCCTTTCTGTGATCATAAAGTGTGTTGTAGATTTTCCCAACAAATATTAGCCTTTGAATATGTTCCTCGTCTGTGTGGCTCAGAAAAAGTACTGGATGAAAGGCAGCAGAGACGCAACAAAAGAAGTTATTACAAACACCTCATTGCCTTTTTTTTACAGCAGAAGCCCCGAAAATCTCAGTAAGAAAATGTCTCAGCGAGCCATCAAAGTGTGACAGTGTTACAGCACGCAACGCAAACGGAAGCAGATAAATATGATTCATTCATCACTAAAGCTAAAATGAATAGCCGATTAATCAATTATTTGATTAAATAAATGTTTTATCCTTGATTAATTGCTGTCATTTACAAGCTGAAGTATTTTTAAAGAGCAAGTGCTAAAAGAAAAACTGTTTCTGGCTGTGACATGTGAATGTTTGCTGATTTGTTCGGCTGATTTACTGCATTTGGAAAGTTTGTAGGTTTTTTTCACATGTTGCTACGTTTCAGACTCATTTGATGCTTAATTCAACTTTTTGAGTTATTTCATCTAAACGTCATAAAAGACTAAGAGAGTACTCATACCCTCCTATTAGTACTTGGATAAAGCATTTTGTCATTGAATTTATCAGGAGATCAGATTTGCCCTTGTGCAGGAATAATTGTTGAGGTGAATAGTATGAAATATTGACACAATTATTTGTTATTTTACTAATTTCACTTGATATCAAAGAGAACTCTACTCCCACAGAGTTTCATAAGCTCTCTCACGTTGTCTCTCCAGATAAGGGAAGACTTTATGTGTCCACACTGCCTACACTGTGCTGATGCTGCACATCATAGAGCCAAAACACCCAGACACATTAGCAGTCAGAGGTCATCACTGTCCTAACGGTTTTACTGGGACTAGTTTTTTATTTTCAGACCTTCACATATATCGAGACCTTCCAATATGCGGCAAAAACTGAAGGCTTCTTTGAACAATTCTACAAATTTGGCACGTTTTGGAGGTTCCTGCTTTCCTTTTTGGGAGAATTGTCCAAGCTTTGCCAGGCAGCTCAACGAGTTTTTGAGCAGAGATGCACAAGATGCTGCCGGGACACTGAGATTTTCACTTTCACCAAAACCACTTCTGTGTTTTTCTGACTGCTTTGGGTCATTGAAATGTAAATCCTCACCTCAGCCTGAGAGTTTTCATTCAAGATTACTCTCTGTTTTTCCATCTTTACCTTTATCTTGACTGGGCTGAATACGTATGAATACTTATATTATCTTAGTCTTGTTGCAGACAGAAACACTGTTAAGCTGCTTTCACTGTCTGACTGTAGGGATAGTGTTATTGAGCTCAGCTTTTGGCTTCCTCCACGTGCTGATGGGAAATGTGGCCAAGTGGTTCAGTCTTTGTTTGATCAGACTGGAGGACTTGTTTTTTGTGGTCTGGAAGTCTTTTAGGTGCCTTTTAGGAAACTCCCAGCAGACTGTCAATTGTCTTTTAGTGAGGAAGGGCTTCCGTTGGCCATCTCTACCATAAAGCGGGGAGTAGAGGAGTGCTGCACTCTGGCTCCTTCCATCTCCAAAAAGAGAAACTTCCTCCAAACTTCCTCCATTTGAGTATTACTTGAAGAGTATCCTGTTTTTTGGGGGTTGAGTTTGAGACCTTACAGCATCTGTTCTTTTCCTAATTATGCCCATTAAATTCAGTCAGGCACAGGTGGAGTGAAGTTGTGCGAGCAGGAACACTGACAGAAGCGGGATGCACCACACTCAGTTTTGAGTATCATAACAAAACATCTGAATATTTCTCTAAATGCTGTGCTTGAGTCCAAAGTAGTAACACCGACTTTCACCTGCGCTGCCTGTTATGGTCATGTGGACACTCACGAGAAAGAAATGAACTTTATAATTTTCAGGATATAAAAAAATGTGGAAAAGTTAAAATGTTCTAAAGAACATTTGTTAATGTAATGAATATCTTTAAATATTTGACTCTGCACCTCAGGTGTGAACATTTTTCATTACCTGTTTTTTTAAGACCAAAGAATTTAAAACAGTGTTTCCCATTGTCTCAACCCTCACTTCTCCCCTGCTGGTTATATCCATTAAGCCCCTGCAGGTCGGAACCACCTGGTTTATAAGCGCTCTGCAAACATTTCATATTTTTTAAACTGTAAATGTAGTTAAAAGCTATTTAAACCTGTTTATTAATTTAATGTGGAGTCTTTGTGAGCAGTTAGACATATTTTACACCATGTAAGTGTTTTACAGTGTTGTCATTCGTTATCTTTTTGTGCACAATCCTCCACTTACACAAGTACCAATACTTGAATCTGTTTACAACAACATCATAATATGTAATTTGTTAAATGATCATATACTGCTTTTAGATGTGCTTCAGCTGTTGAAAATGGGACTCGCTTAAAAGCTGCCATCTGTGAGCTGCACTGCTTTTATCACTCAAACGTGATGTGTGTTTAAAAGTTAAACCCACTCAGCTGACCTCAGTGCAGCATGTGCGATTCCGCCGGTCACTCAGCGTATCGGTGGATTTTGTGTGTTTAAGTAGAAATGCCACAAGGAGTCAGGAGGACAGCGGTGGAAGTGTTTGCGCTCGACTTTACAGACGATTATATTTGATATTTTTGAGGCGGCTGCGTTTCCTCCCTCTCCACACTTTAAGGTTTCTGAGGTCCGTTTGAACGGTATTTAGATTATTTGGAGACCCAGAAACAACCAGGGTGATTTTAAATCTCTCTGAAATTTGGCATGTGTTTCTTTTCAAGTCAAGCATTTCACACGAATCACCGGCTCACCTTTAACATCATCTATTAATTATTTTACATAATAATTTTTCTTCCCTTCCTCTTATGATTCTGTGAACCTAATGTGTCGGTAAATGTATAGACCAGTTTGCTGAATTTGAAACAGGAAGAAATACATTTCATTCCAGTGTTGAAACTCACAAACACTGAAGACCATCTACTTTAAGAAAAACTAACCAAACTTTATTCACATATTAAAACACTCCAACCAAACCAGCTGACAAACAACAAGAACCCAGATATTATACCAAAAGCATTTTAGTCCGATAATTTCCATGCCAGGTATATGTATTGTAGTCTTGTTTTCATTTCATTAGATATAAAAGGTGCTTCGTATTCTTTCTCATAATTTTCTTTGTCAGCAAGCTAAAACCTTCACCTGTATGTCATTCATGCAGTTAACAGTTGGCACTGTGAGGAGAAAGCTAGAGAGTTGTAAGCTGGTGTGCATCTCCTTAGTCACACATATAAACGTTGTTTGAGAGGTTTGTGAAGCTAAATCTGCACACACATGCAGCAGGGATACCTGGGAGGATAGGTGAGGATGGGATGGATAAGAGGATGGCCTAATTTTGTAGTCCTGAAATAACATTTTAGCCACATTATTGTTTAGATGCGTACTGCTAGATAAAGACAGTGCACATCAATAAAAATTTCTGTGAATGCACCAGAGTTAGCCATGGGCTGATTTTCATCTGTAGTCCCCAGCTAGATCTTAAAAGCAACCTAAAAACAAAACAATATATAATATTACAGAACAATATTATAGAAACAAATAAAAGTTAGAAAGAAGAACAAAACATAACAGAAAACTCATACAAAAAGAAAGCAAGGTGGAAACGGGAGAATAAAACCAAATCAATGCTGATAAAACTGATGTTTGAAAATTTGTATTCTGCTCTCTGATGTTGATGCGTACAGTGTTCCACAGCCTTTACAGAAAATGCAGACGGACCAAAAGAACTGAAAGGAATAATACACTCCTGTCTAGTCAGGCTTCTTGTAATTTGGTTTCTGTTTACCTCAGTGGTAGTAAACTGACTACATTAGCTCAGTACTTTTAGCCTGTTTGCCTCTTCCATTCAAATCCTGCATGTGTAGCTTGGTGTTGGATCCAAAAATGTCTGCATAAAAGAGGAATGTAGCAAAGATTTCAGCTTTATCAGCAAAAGAAAAAAAAATAGTATGACTTAATTGAACAAGGATACCTGCCTAATTAATGCTAAGTAACACAGAAAATACAGTTTAACTCACCAAAACAAGAGCAAAGACTCTGTTAGTAGAATTAACCACAAAACGAGCAAACTTATGTGTGATCATTGCATTTAAAATGCCCCGAAAAGCACCAACGTCACAAACATGACTAAGAGGACATGACAAGTGGCCATTAGAGGAACTGCACTTTCTCTGCCACTCTGGCGGTGCCTTCATTTCTTCACGCACAGAAGTTGCTGCATGGTTGGATTTTTACCAGCTGGAACATTAATGTGAAAAAACCCTGCTTTTTATCAAACGTGATGTAAAAACAATTGAGAGCAGCATAATTCATTTGAGTGACTGCTGACAAGGAAATAATTGTTATTGTGTGCATGACGGGTGGAGGATTGTGAGTGTTATAGAAGAGGAAATGTTTTCTGATTAAAATTGCATACTATACATAAAACACTGTGTATATAAACCATTCCCAGGGCCCTTAGGTGAGCCACTGGTGCCTTACAAATGATAGCAACCCACCAGTAAAAACAGCATTGTAAATTTACAGTATGGATAAAGAGATGCAAATTATTACCCAGGAAGGCAAAGAGTGACTCACAGATGAGGGAAAAACAGACATACAAGAGCTCAAGCCAAACATTCTTACCATCACAAGAAAAGTAACCAAAGATACTGAAGGAGAGACAAAGAGAGAGACATGTAAGAGCTGAATCTCCTGGATGACTCACAACATGTCAAGGCATGGGTCAGTTTTTATTATTTACAAGAAGTCCTCACATCAATAATTTCAAATGAGAGTGAATTTCAACTATCCAAGTGTTTTAGCATTTGGGTAGAAATAGACAAGATTCCTTGAACTGTGCACTGAACTGATTTTTTTTATCCGGAGAAAGGGTTATGTGGCAAATTAGGTAATGATAACACTTAAATTGTTGCATAACATGGTGACAGAAGAGCTTCAAAATCTGTTTTTCAATCATTTAAAAAACCTTTGCAAACCTCTGGGGGGAGCTGAAGGAGAAGGGTCAGTGCTGAATAGCGCTCACTTGGCACCTGGGCAACCATCTGACGCAACGATTAGAGCAGACGCCGCTGATGCTGTCTGCCAGGTGTCCTCCACAGGAGGCAGATTGGAAATGAAAACACACAGAGAGGCGCCCGGACAGACTTTTCCCGAGATATATGTACACGAAGGGATGGAAATCGCATTTTCAGCAGACAGCATGGGTGAGATGTCCGAGAGACCCCACAATGCAGCTGCTTTCCCACCCTGCCACCTGCCTTTTAAACTAATAGTGATTGTATAGACAACTTCCTTTGTAAGGAGGGGACAAAGTGGAGAGGAGAGATATTAGGATGGATGGAGACACATCAGCTGTGATTTGCTCATTTAGGCAGGAGTTGGACGTGAGAGTGGGTGTTTATGGTCCACGAAAACCATGAAGAGTTAATGCACTCTGCATCTCTGAATTGCATTATTGCAAATCAATTGTAGGCGTATTATAAGCCTTGTGTTTTTGATTAAGCATCACTGTTAAATGGCTTTATTATGGCGTGGTCATGCTCACCATGTCTGGGGAGTTCTAGAGAGCTCGTATATGTCACAAATGTTCAATCTGCAGATTGCGTGCTGAGGTCATCGTCCTTCAGGTCACCCAAGGTTGGTGCCATAGTTACAGCAAAAAATTACAAAAGCCTGAATTGCTCATTCAAGTGTTTGATAACCTGCACAGCCAACAGAAAGAGAGAAGAATATCAGCAGCATGTCGAGTTCATTCAGTTCATTCAGTTCATTCAGTTTACGGTCCACAGTGGTCAGAAGTTCCCATCTAATGCAGAAAAAGTGCATTTAATAAAGTATTAATTTCAAAAGAAAAGGAAAATGGATCATCAAATAGTTAATGAGCAGAAATGATTTACAGTATTGTACACTATAAACAAAGAGGAGTCTCATTAAGTGTCTCATTTGCAGCTCGACACCTGAAGTCGCTCTTTACGTGACAGTAAAGCACAGACTTACTGCTGAAACAGATCAAATGCAGAGAATAAATTTGTCTGAAGGTATCAATAATGTACCTTTTCACTTCATGTAAATATGATTATCCTGCTTACTTCAATATAAAGTCTTTTGTAGACTAGACAACCTTCAAACAAGTTTGGTCATCAGATGCCTGTGCTGCTTGACAACATTAGTCAGTTTTGTTTTTTAAAAATATGACTTTTTTCTATTGTTCTCTTAGTCTGGAAAATAACTAAATACATTTTTTTTTTTAAATACTCAAGTTGTGTAAATCCACTTCATACTCTTTTTATTAAATTGTCTCTACTTTTTCCCTCTACTTCGACAGCAGTAATTACTTTTCAAATTCAGATTTGACATTAAAGACTCAGAATACACTTTTAAAACTGTGCAGCACATTGTTAAAGATTATATCAGTGCCCCCAACCTATTTCCGTGTGACCTTCTGCAAAGAGTAGTGCTTTTCAGATGTGCACTCTTTTCCTCTCTAAACTTCTCAGAATCTTTTATATAAGTAAGAGAAAAGTCCACACAGTCAATGAAGAACTTTGCGTTTCCTTGGAACCAATGGCATTAATCATCTCATCTCTGTTTTGAAAAGCACTCAAACCCACCCCCAATATCTTAGAACTTAATTATTTGTGTACCAAGAATCTGAATCCACCTCTGTCTCATCCAGCTACAATAAACTGCTGCTTATACACTTATGCATCAGTATCAACAGTCTAATAATGCCACATAAATCAGTGTAACACAGACCAAAACATTTGCTTTGGATGCATTAGGTACACTGTGCCTCAAACTCTTTTGAGTAGATTTTGAAACTTCCTACAGTCTGATGGAGCTAAAATATTAAAATAAATTCAGACCAACAGATGTGGAATAAAGCAGCTGTGTGTCCTTTTTGTGTCTCCTGTAGAGCTCACGGCCCTGATGCTCACATCCTGGATGAGTCCAAGATGCCCCCGCTGGGTGAGCTCACTCTGCCTCAGATGCTGCACATCGCTGCTCAGATTGCCTCAGGCATGGTCTACCTCGCATCGCTGCACTTCGTCCACCGTGACCTGGCAACTCGCAACTGTCTGGTTGGAGAGGGTCTGGTGGTCAAAATTGGAGACTTCGGCATGTCCAGAGACATCTACAGCACGGATTACTATCGGGTAAGCGGCTGAAACATAAAAGGAATACTTGACTGTTATTCTTAATGGGACGGTAAATTTAAACAAGACAGAAATATTTCTCATTTAATTCACTGCTGCCTTGCCAGTTGTTTCTATTTTATCTGCTCTGACATATTTGTCACTAAAAGCAAGATTTCAGCAATTTCAGTTTACTGCAAGCAACACTGTTTGACGCCGATCTAATAAATTTCGGTCCAACAGGAAGTTTGAAGTATGTAAACCGTATGATGAATACATGCAATCAAACTGCAATTACTCCATTGTTGGTTTCCAGGCTAATCCCTCTTTGTTGCAGTCTGGGTCGCAACAGGAGGACACATCATGCAAACAATATTCTGGTTCCCCAAGTGAAACCAGATTTTCACTTCTTTAGAATCCCAGACATTTCATTTGATACATTTTACATTTATCTGTGTTTTGGGGGGTCTTTCTTCCCTCGTACATACCCCCACATACCTGCATGTATTAGACTGTAGTTCTGTTAACTGATTAGCAAGAACTGGAAGTTCCAGTGTGGAAGTTCATTAATGCCACATTCTCTAATGGCCAGCGGATTTGAGAGAAGTTAAACTGTAAAGAAATCTGTGAGAAAGTGCAACTATTTCTCACGTTGTGGCCTCAGTGAACATTTTTCTGATATCTTTATTTATTATGTTGCCATTTTCAGCCATTTTCAGGTCTTAATGAATATAAGGATATTAATTTTGTAAATGATGGTCACCATTAAAGTGAAAAATGACAATAAACGATGGTAGCGCTAGCAATCAACTCATCAAGAGTGATTTACAGAAGCTTCGATGGTGATGAGCAAATGTTCAGCTTGAACTGTTAGAAACAGGACTTGACTTGAAACAATGGGCGCCATCATGGCCATCATTTATATACAGTCACATTGTGAGATTGCAGTTTTGTCCCAGGCTATTTCGACTTTGAAGCTTTCCTACTGTTGGTTACAGGATAAAGTTTTAAAACCGTGACCAAAATTGTTGCTTATTCTTCAAGCCAAAAGTTTAAAGATGCAAAAAGCTTGTTGTCACTCTGAGTATTTGACTGTAATCTTGTGAAATATGTGAGTGTGAAAAGCTCTAATCCAGTATATGAAACAATAAAAATAATAGTTAGATATATTTTTAAAAGTCCAACTGAAGACTGCTGTTACCCTACTGCTGTGTGAATGTATTTGTGGTGATTGCTTTTTAGAAAATATTCTGCATAATTCAAGTGATGGATTTTGGAATATATATAGGACCTACTTTAGAAAGAAGCAGTAGTTCACACATTCACCTAACAAAGCAGATAAAAGATTTGAACGTGTGAAACACTTAAGACCTTATAAACAAATCAAGGTGAGCTGTTCCTTTATCGCATGTAACACACAGCAGGGGTTCTGATCTGCTCTCAGTACTGGAAATACTTAATCTGGTTTGGACAGGAAACAGTGCAACCACTCGCAAGCTGTGAATTCCCAATCTGACATCACGCAGACAAGTGAGGCTGCAGGTTAAAGATTGTTTCCTTTCTGCCTTGTGTTTCTCTGAAAAGTGAGGGCAGCAGTGCATGTGTAAACACAGCTGTACTGTTTTATTTGACTTTTATTATCCTCATTTTCATCTTCATACATTTATCCTTGGGTCTGTTAAAGTAGCTTAACACAATTCAGAGTTCAAAATAATCCTTTTTTATCTTATACCAGACCTTGGTACAGTCCAACAGTTCGTCCACTACCTGAAAGCAACTGTTTAAGCTCCCTTGGCTGCTTCACACAAATCAAATATTTGAACAGGAACAGGTAATTCGGGCTTCTGTGTTCATGGCCAGAGCTGTTTTCATGAGATGACCGCTATTTAGAACACCTGCTCTCTGCTGCATCATAACAAACCGGGAGTAGAAAAAACTGTCTGAAACTCAGAGAGGAGACTGAATAGGTGTAATAGGCCCACTCCTTCTCTTATTGAACTCAGTGTTTTGGATTTGTACTTTGAAGTATTATAGATCAAGTACTAATATTGAACTTCTTCTCTACTCTCGTAAGAAGAGAGATATTTCAAATTTTCTTGTGTGAGGGTGAAAACATGATGTTGTCTAAGGAGAAAAAGCATGTCCTAATCAACTATTAAATCTGTTAAAAATGCCTAATGGGTTTTTATGATTAAGCTACATAATACATTGTGGTCATATTCTGAAAAATACATACAAGTGTAACAATGTTTCCTTTAAACTGAATAAGATAAGAAGCACATGTGCTTTGTCTTCTCCTGAAGCGATTTAAACTGCAGGAGCAAAGTATGTCGTGCATTTTGGATCTGTAAATCGCAGCATAACCTTTGAGAGACTGTGGAGTGTGTACTTTTAAAAACTACAGTCAAACCGGCTGAATAATAGCACTGGGCTTTTTCATGTTGCTTCCCCTTGGTGGGATTTGAGAATTTGAAAATCGCTCGAATCTGTTACAGCATGATTTTTTTTTTCTCAGAAGTGAGAAAGGTTCATTCCTGTTTTCACGTGCCAGTGAAAGGGTTTTACTCATTAACAGCATGTTGAGATCTCATAAATGTAATAAAAATTACAAACCTAAGAGACTATCTAATAATATTTTTGTGGCAGTTAATCCCTTTTCCTTTTTTATTTTGAATTAAACTACTGTAATAATTTTTAAACAGTCTGCCTATTTTTGATTTCAAGCTGGTCTCCCACCTTGTAATAAGCAGCTCAAGATGAGTGGAAAGGAAAATCTATTTAAGATTTAATCTCATCAACAAAGCTAATTAAGGTTTCCATAATTAAAGTTCACTTAGCATTCGGTTCTTCATCTTCAGGTGGGTGGACGTACAATGCTCCCAATCCGCTGGATGCCCCCTGAGAGCATCATGTACAGGAAGTTCACGACGGAGAGCGACATCTGGAGCTTTGGCGTGGTCCTCTGGGAGATCTTCACCTATGGGAAACAGCCATGGTATCAGCTGTCCAATAGCGAGGTGGGTTGCAGTGGAAAAAGACATTATAAAATTGCATTACAAAATTTCGGTAGCCCTTTCTATTATAGCTCGGTAATAATGTGGTAATAACGTGGTAACAAGGCAGAAACAAGAATGTAATAATGTGGTAATTTCTAAGTTATTACCACTCAATTACAAAGTAATAACCAGTTAATATCAAACTAATATCATGGTAGCAACAGTGGTTACAGTAATATTCCACTAACATTTATGTAACGAGATAATAAGGGCACAAAACTGGGGGTAATAATGTGAATATTAACTGGGATGGGCCTGGGCTCCCTTGCCTTGGTGGGTACTAGAGAACGGGGGTGCCTACTGGGGTCAGCCGGGGGGCTGGCCCTAAGGAGGGGCATCTTGCCCCTCCCTTCTTTTCCTCCCCATCCCGGCTGCCTCCCTCTTCCCGCCTCCACCACACCCACCCACACAGGTAGGGCCTTGGGGTGCGGGTGTGTCACCAGGGTGCAGGGGAGGCATTCCCCCTCTGTCCCCTTCTGGCCACCTGTGCCTCAATTTTATTTCACAACTTAGACATCCACATTATTCACACTCTCATAACACACACACACACATATATATATATATATATATAGGGCCTTGAGGGTGATCACGTTAACGGCGTCCAGAGGACGGTCTGTGTATTCAACCCTACCTCTGGCGCCGGTGCCCACCTCTCAATTTTAAATCCATGTAGACATTGAGGGTTCTCGGGAGGGGCCGTGCTAACACCTGCTGCTCTCTGGCAGCAGCACCATGCCCTCCCTTGTTTTAAATGCACTTTAGAACAACACGCAGCAACGCTACACACGGCGGGAGGAGGGAGGTATGGGGTCTTCACACCCCCGTTCTCTACTAGCCATCGGGCCGGGGGGCTGGGAGGAGGTGTTGGCTGTCCGATTGGCCTCCCTGCTGCTGCGGAGCCTGGGGCGGTCTGCTTGCCTCCACCCCGGGGGAAAGGGTCACATCTCTTGGGTCTGGGTGCCGTTTCCCCTCTGGGGCGAGGGTACCTGGACCCAGGGCATAGAGTATGTTTGGGGAGTATGATTGTGTGTACATGTCTATGTATGTCTATCCCTACGTTGGGTGAGTGCTGAGTGTTTGTATATGTGCATGAGGGTGGGAAAGCATGTTTATGTCTGTATGTGCCTGTTTGTCTGTGTCTATATGTCAGGTCTGGTCTTAGACTCCACCTCCCTGGGTACTCCCAGGCCCTCCAAGTGTGGAGGCCTCATCTCCCCTCACCACACCCCTGCTGGTAGCTGATGCCCTCAGGGGTTGGTGCATTGGTGGTTCTTGGTGTCCGGGCTGGGCGCTCAGGTATGCACCGCTCACTCCCGTGGCTACTTGGCGGGGCCCGATGCCTGTCGCTCGGTCAGGCCTCTTCCGGGGCAAGGGGGCCCTCGGGCCTCCGGCCTCGGGGCCTGCAACTCGGTTCACTCTGGCACAGCTGGCTGCCGGCAGAGCCGGCGGGCACGCCCGGTGCAGCCCTCTGGCTTCTGCTCCGTGGCTACTGGGTGACCCCTCGTCTGGGGATCTCCTCAGCCCTTCCCAGGAAGGTGGCACGGATGCCCCTCCGGTGGTACTCCTTGGGCTCTCGCACTCTGGGTCCTCTGGATGTCTGGAGCCTGGATCTCCTCCATGCCTGCTTCATGCCCTGGGGGACGGGGCTATGGGCCTCCACACCCTCTAGCAGACCATTACATGGGGAAACCTTTTGTATACAAGCGCGTTGATCCACACAGGTGTGCACACGGGTGTTCACTGTTCGTAGACATAAACTACACCTTTCTTAGCTGCTACTTCAAAGCACATTGTGCGCTGTCTGTCCTGCGTGCTGCACAACAACTTTCAATATTTAGTATTTACTGCTGTTCACACTCAGCTAGATTAACGTGATGGTGTTGTGTTTAGTATGTTGCTTTGTTTTTGTTTGGTTTTTTGCTTGTCTTCTCTTTTTTCTCTCAACAGGTGATCCAGGAGATTTTTTTTTTTCTTTCTCTTTGTCTTTATAAGTGTCCTTTCTCACTGTCCCTTTTCCCTTCTGTTTTTCTTTTCCTTCCTCTCTTTCTTTCTCCCTTTCCTATCCCCCAGTCATGTCTGTCCCATCTGTAACAACTGAAAATAAAATAAATAATAACAACAAAGTTTGATCAAATGGACCAATACGGCAATGCCATGATGATCCATTTGGCAAAATAAATCCATTTGGTATCCTTGTTGGTCTTCAGACAACAATTCTGACGGCTTAAGAACCAAATGGGACAGGCAAAAGAAAAAAAAAAAAAAAAAAAAAAATTACCAAATTATTATTAATTATTACATTCTTGTTTCTGCCTTTTTACCCTACTATTACCACTTTATTACTAAGCTTTAATAGACAGTCCTATCAAAGTTTTGTTCCAATTAACTTTGCTTTCACACTGCAGTCCAGTGAAGAACTTAGAGTAATGTACCTTCATCCTGCCGTCTCTACCTACATGGGTTGTGTGCTCTCTGTACTTCACACTGACTGTTCTGATGATGGTCATGTGCCTGATGGCACCAGTTAGCCTTCAATCAGCACATAGTTTTTAATCTAAATGAACAGAGTTTTAATTGGTCACCTGGACATAAAAATGACCTTCAAATTTAATTGAAAAAGTTTCAGAAAGTGTGGTGACTGTGTCCTAAAATACCGTTACCAAAAAAGCTTAATTTCTGAAAATACTGAACAGATTCCATGTTGGTTCGTGTTATGGATACAATAAACCAAAAAAATATTTAGTAGTTTAACAAGTAGTAGTAGATGTTTGCAACTTCACTGTTGCAACAACATGAATATTGGTTCATTTGGGGTCAAGGGTGGGACAACCTCCATCTCTGGGGTTATCATAGAGCTCCAGTCCTTCCTCTTCATATGTTGTCTGTGACATTCTCTCCCTCAGCCATAAACACCTGCGAGCTGTGTCACTTTGATTAGTTTTTTGACTTTGATGTCAACACACCTTATTTCAGTACAAACTTGATTTGCTGTCATGGTATGATATCCCAGCTAGTGTAAAAACTAAGTTTCAGTCGGATCTGGACCAAAGTCCCTCTAAGACTTTGGTTGTTTGGTCTGGACCAGGGTCAAGGAGAGGTTTCACATTTGAAGTGTTAGTTTATGTCAGACTGAAAAGTAAGTGTGGACCAAACAAGTTAGGTTTGAAAGTTTCTTTAGATGACAAGACTGACAGCACTCATTTATTGGGAAATAATATGAAGCTGGAGCAAATAACTAGTTAGTTTAGTCCCACTGGTTGGCTAGAAAGGAGGAAAACCATTCACAGTGTGGCCATGGGTGTAACCGGGCTTTAGAAATGAGTGAGGTCCACATTTTTTTCTTGTAATGTATAATATTTTAGGGTTAGCACCTGTGCTAGAAAGTCCTACAGTTGCAATTCAATCAAAACCATAAATTTTAAACACTGTTTAAGGACTTAATTTTATACAGCTTGTCTCTTTTGCACGCCTCTGTAAAAGAGACAATGAGACAATTGTTTTATAGACAATATAAAACAATTAAATAAAAATACTGTAAAATTTTTCTTTTACTTGAAATTAAAATGGCACAAAGGAGAAGGCTACTCAATGGCCCTAACCCTCCTGTGTCTGTGATTCACTTCTTATACCTACAACAACCAGTTATCATTTCACTGAGTCATGCATAAAAGCCATCTCACATCGTGATTCATAACAATATACAGTATTTACTTACTTTTAATTACTGAGGTCCAGACTTTGGTAACCTTATAGCTACCGGTAGTTACAGCCATGAATGTAGCCGGGCAGTCTCGTCCAGTTCACAGTGGTTTTTTCTGAGCTTTATGCAGACATGCACATCATATCACTCCTCCATTCCAATTTTCCGTCGGATTTCAAATGAGCAATTACCAAATGTTAAAAATGTTTCCAAAAATGATATCTGAAAATTTTTTATAGGAAAGAAAAAGCACTCACTACAGTTATTACCCCTCAAGGATTCACTGATTTTTTTTTAAGGATTATGATCTATGCACGGCTGCTGGACATAAACTAGATATCCTTTTTACATGGTTTGTGTTGATGTATGTGGCCTTGCCCAGAAAGAGTTGCTAGGTCTAGGTTTTTGCAGAGTGCTTCCTCACTGCTCTCATGTTCAGGCTTTAGTATTTCACTTTTTTAGCCTCAAGGCTAAAAAAGTTCAACACTGTGTGCTCAGATTTCCTGATTTCAACAATTTATTTTGATGTAACTTAAGATGATGTCAGAACAATTCAAACAAACTGCATGAGTGGTGGTCGGCATGTTGTGGAAAACATGTTTAATGTAAATTCTGACTGTGCTGCTAATAGCATATACTAGCAAACATGTTAAGTAGGCTACAGAAAAATAGTTAACTGAAATCTTTAAAAAATTTCACTTATGCACAACTTGATAGCTTGCTTTTCCGTTTTTACACTTTTTTTTTTATCAGGCTAACGAGGTAAGCTAGTCAACAAGCTAACAACAAGGTAACAAGCTAGTCCAGCTAATTGTAGTTTGCGTCATTATTCGTACTTGCAGACGTAAAAAAAAAAAAAGCAGACAATGTTTATATAAAGTTAAATCAGAGCATGAGAAAGAACTTTTGTCACTGTTGTGTGGAGTTTGTAAGTAATTTGTTGAGTCTTTTGTTCTTTTAATAAATGAAGTCAGCTTGAAGTAACTTCATTCTTGAACGTGCGCTAATGCAAACACTTCTGTAAATAGCAGCCTGAAGTGTTTTGGTGCCTTCACATAATTTAAACTTGCAAAACAAAACATTTTCACTGCAGTCTCAGATACTTTACCCGGTGCTCTTAAACTAATCAATAAATTCATAGTAATTAAGGGCGGTCCAGTCTAGCCTTTTCAGCTCAAGCACCAAGAAGTGGGACTCCATTGTGACCACAGCGATGCTATTACAGGCCGTAGCCCTCTCTCCTTTCAAGAGAAGGGTAGATCACTTTTCCTTTGCACTCGATTCTAATCTCATTGGCTTTCATTTTTGCCCCTGGCCAATGAGCCGTAACCTCGTTAGCCTAATCTGTCTCGTCCAATGAAGGACAGGTGAAATTATCATGTTGCCTAAAAAGTCAGTGGTGGAAATAAATCATCCCAAAATACTGACGTGACATGCTGTGACGGCGGCGGACAGCATGAGTCTGCATTCTGATTGATAGGCCATTTTGGTGCAAAGTGGCTGAGCAGCAACAGGCCTCTTGTGTTCACTGGATCAGGCCGAGGTTAACAATGGAGAAGAGAGTCGCAGAGCACAGTGAAATCCTCCTCTTATCCTCGACAGTGATTTATTCACTAAGCAACAAGAGCGTGTGAACTGAATCAGTCATTGCAGCCATTAGTGTCTGAGCTGGAGGTTGTTCATATTTCGGTGGCTCTCATTTGACTCCGAGGTCGCCGCTAATTGACACATATCTGTGAATCTGTAGATAGTGAGGTTATTGTGCTGTTTATTAAAAAATATTGTCCTTGGTGCAGCACATAGATTTTTGGTGGTTCAGAAAGTCTCGGTGAATGAATCTATTGCATGCTCTTTTAAGGTTGGCGTTATATGGTTTACATTTATCTCACTCTTCAAAGGTTTTTTCTTTGAATGTTTTTGCTATTACTAACTTTTATAAACGTATCAGCTGTTGTATTTTTCCAGCAGTGTATACAGTTATTAAAAATATCTAAGTTTTACCAGCTGCAGCATGTAGGTATACATCCATGCTGTAATACTGAATAATAGTCTTTATGGTCCTTTCAGTATATTCAAATATAAATTTCTACTTTGTGGTATTGTTACTTTATTTACTTTCCAGTTATTATCACTGGCTACCAAAGCATCTAACTCCCAACTCTATATATTACAAAGTATTCAATACTCATATTTAAATATTTAAATCTGATGATAGCAACATGTTTTAAAAAAAAATAAAATGCAAGGATACATCTCACAGAGGAGAATCTTTCCTTTTCTTTATCAGTTGGAGGTTCAGTGCTGTGTAAAAGATTTGTGTGGAAAAATAGCTTCACAGCCTAACAATGACATGCCTCTGTCTTTTGTTATCATTAAAGCTTCAGAGAATCCAGAGAAGTCTCTGCAAGTGACGAGGCTGAATAAATGACCTTCAGGTGGCAAATATCTGAAAAGCTTTGTCGGTGAACACAGTTTTTCACAGCACCCACAAATGCAAGTTAAAAACACCAAGACGGATCCTTTAAGGCTACTTTCCTTAAAGCAGGCGCACCAGAGAAGAAGCAGCACGCTTTCATAACTCCACCCAAAGAGTGTGAGTGCTCGACAGGCATGCCTGAAGTCGAAACATTTGGAGAGTTACTCAACACATTTAACTTTCAGAAATACAGCTCACAAAAGCTTAGTATGAGGTGATGCATTTGATAGGCTTTGTGCTTTCAGTTGTATTTTCAATTAAATATAAGCTTTCATTGATTTAAAGCTGCATTCTGTTTGTTTTACATCCTAACGTATTTTCACATTCTGACCGAATAAAGGACTGAAAATAGGATTTAACTTGACTCTGGTACAATGATGATGCATCTGATCGACTTCTATTAGTATGGAGTAATTCTACAGAAGGGCCTCGCATCTTCGAAGTACTAAACTTAAAAAAATAAACAGCATCTCTTTCCAGGAACGATGTTTTGTCATCCTGGGATTCTGGGCAATAAACCGAGCAGCATAAACATTTCATTTAGAGACTAAATGTGTGCTTGCATGCTTGAGGTTTGGAGGGAGTACCAAGGACACTTAGTGCTAGAGTTTAAAATGTTTTTAGTGCTTTTAGCACCATACAGATAATTGTTATCCTCAGCTGTATTCAGGTGAAGCCGTGACTGACAGAGAAAGATTTTCTTGGTTTAAAAAATAAAAACCAAACCAGCGCTGCATTCGAGTTGGACAGATAAATATAAAACGATAAAGATATTACGGCTTCTGCCCTCCTCAGAATGGTGACAGGTTAATGTTTTATCTGTATAAAAAAACATCTTCTCAGTACATGTCATCACCGCTTCTTTGTTTTTCAATAGACACTAATAAACAGGAAAAACCAACTAAACTTTGCTGTAAACAACTTCTCCCTCCTGCTTTATAGCTGTAGACTTTTGCAAACATCCACCACCTGCCCACCTCACTATTCTAATAGCATTGTATTCATTAATTCTCTAACCCCACGTTTCTTCTGAATGGTATCTGTAATGTCTGATCAGGCTGCTTTTGTTAGCTTTCTTGTTTCACGTTCAATGCTGGAAGCGAGTCAATATAGCCAGTGGATCCACGGTGCTGATTTACAAGAAAACTGCCCTCATTGAGTGAATTTCTGGTCCCAAGATGATGATGATGATGCGGCGATGTCACTGTGTTGTTCTTCTGACAAGAAATGGACCAATCACACTGTTGTGCTTTGTGTTGGATGGGTGAATGCGACACAGAACTTTCACATACAAAAGCTGGTTTGTTGTCCTCAGTGTGTGAATTAAATTTAACAAACTTTATATTTTAAGTTGCATTTTGGTTCATTTTAGATTTTTTTTTTTAAAAAAAGGTGATCACAGCAGTAAGCATGCATTTAAAAAACCTTTCAGGCTTTATGGCAGTCAAACCTCTCTCATTTGCAGACTTTGCTTCCTGCTCAACATTAATGACTTAAGAAAAAGGTTTAGCTCATTTATGATCTGAAACTTTTAGATCAGACTCAGATATACAGGACTGGTCAGGATCTGCCTCCATTACAAAGCCCATTATTAAGACGATGTGAACAGAAGCCCTGAGAACAGATTAAGAATGCATCTTTTATTCTGGCCATTAAAAAAATGTATTTTTCCCTCCTGCTCCACAGGCCATTGAATGCATCACGCAGGGACGGGAACTGGAGAGGCCACGCACCTGCCCGAAGGAGGTCTACTTGCTGATGCAGGGCTGCTGGCAGAGAGAGCCCCAGCAGAGGATGGTCATGAAGGACATCCACAGCCGTCTCCTGGCCCTGGTCAAGAACCCCCCGGTTTACCTGGATATCCTGGGCTAGAGGGGCCGAGGGCCAAACAGGTTGGGGAGGTTGGATTTTTGATTTGAGATTTAAAACTTTAGTCTGTTACTCTTAGAAGACTGAATTCATTTAAGTTCAGCTAATTTCTGCTTTTCCAGCTGTGATGCTTCGTGGGCAGTAACATCTGCTTTGACCTTTTTGCGCTGCAGTTTTGCCTCATTCCAGCTCGACTTTGACCCCTCAACTGTTTACTGCCCCGTCCTTCTCTGGAAACCTGTCACATGTTTACCAAAGTGTTTAATGTTTATCTGAGGTGGGATCAGCCTGATGGAGGAGCGTGCATGGATAAGGAATAAAATAACTGTGCATAGGCTCTTGCTGGGAATCTAATGCCACATGGTCTCTGGAGTCCCTTCGTCAGCTGAGCTGCGACACATTTTAAATGACTTTTAGCTGACGTGCTTGTGTTGGTTTAGAAAGCAAAAACTCGTTTTACAGATCTGAGTACAGCAGATAGTCATTTGTATAGTACTGTCACTGATTTTGGATAAGTTTTGATATAGAGGGTTATTAAGAAAACAAAGAAAAAAAGCTTTCATTAATGTATATAAGATAGTCACAGCCAAACCTTGTTTGTTTCTCACGTGTCAGATTGAGTGTATCATATGAATATTTTTCAGAAAAAAAAAAAAAAGAACAAGATGTCAGACGTTAGCAGTGAAAATGTTTCCTGGTATATCAACGACTGTGTTTACATTTAATTACTGTCAAATATGAACTTCCGAAGAGCGACTTTTCAGCCTGCAGCCGCTCGTGAGACTCGCTCAGGAGCGGATTTTGGACAGATCAGCCATGTTTAACATGCTACTGTAACGACCTTCAGAATCAAAGTGCTGCAGTGAAATTTGGTAAGGGGGCAAGCTGGTGGGAGGTGACACCCCGAGAGGTAACAGATGGGTTAAAGCGAGACTCCAGGAGGAGAGGGACAGATGGCACTGAAAGTGAAACTGGAGGTGAACCCACCACCGTAACATTTGTCATTCCAACAAATGGGGCATTGAGAGGGTGAAAGACGGGGTGTGTAAACCACTGCGATGCCTTTAAGTGTACATACTGAGTGTATATACTCTGTATTAATGTCTAAAACAAATATATATATATATATATATATCTTCATGTATTGTTACTCCAGCACTTTGTATATTGTCTGCCCTTAAAAATAAACAAACTTGATTAAAAAAAAGAGGCTGCGGTGTTCGCAGGAACATCCCTCTGCATCAGTCAATCCATCATTATCGTATGCTTCAGACTGAACAATGATTTGGACTGCTGTCTGTACTTAAAGTTAGACATCTTAACAAGGCTATTCAAGAGCCTTCTATTATTTTGACGAACTAATCAGCAACCTGCGACGTCTCCACGGGATGCTCAGCAGACGGTTATTGAAAAGGAATAATCAAGTTTCATATTGCCTTACCGCGGGCCCTCCAGCAAACAAACACCCTCCAAAACCCAAGTCTCTCTCACTCTCTCTTCGTCTCTCTGCCTCACCCCCTTCCTTCACCACCACCCTCCCTCGCTCCATCACTTCGTATGTAGAGCATCTCCGGGGAGTGGTAATGGATTGTGAGTAATGCTATCATCCCCTTCTTTCTCTCTACCTCCTCTGGCGTACCGGGGGGGGGATGAAAAACACTTGGACCCGTGTCTGGCTCATTGTTTCTTGTAGTGTCTTACAAGCAGATTCTGGGGAGATAGGATTAGTACATTCTGTAGTATTTGTCCCTGTTATCCTTAAGGGCTCCATTTGTGGTTTCAGAATGAACCTTTTTAATAAGCACTCGAGGCTCCACCTTGGTTGGATGTGGAATATGACTATAATAAGAGCTGGAAATGAGGCCATTTTTAAAATGGAAGTCCTATTAGAGCTTTGCAGCAGGATACTTTCCTTTTCAATCTTCCACCTAGTCATATAATGCATGTATACAGGATATTGATTTCTTATGGTAATTATTTCTTCATGATAATGGTGGTGCCGATTCATTTTGGTCTACTGCTAATAATAAACCACTCAGCGTGCTTTACCGTCCATCCTGCAGCGAGAGTTTGGAGAACAGGAAGAGAAATGATTTAGTGAATCAAACCAAAGCAAAAGAAACCTGCACAACCTGAGAAGAAGTAGTAATGTGAGATAATCTGCAGATTAAAAATATTCACACTTACAAATGGCCACGTGCAACTATTTCACATTTAACTATTTCCCCACATTTAAAAAGGTCTTATTTTCTACTTTTTAAAATCTTATTATTGACCCTCAATTCAAGGCTTTTAAAAGCAAACACATTACCTCTGTGAGGAGGTTTAAGACTCCAACAGCAACACTAAAAATACATTTTGAAGGCTACAGTTTGGAAGAGACATCTTGCAGATTTTCTCGTCCAACAGCTGTTTTTTCCTGCAGACAAATGTTCACTCTGAGCCTGCAGTTCATTTCTTTACAGATAAAGGCTGCTCAGCAGAGAGAGCAGCGAAGAGCTCCTCAAACTAAACAGGACGTGTTTGCTGTACTGTTCTGCCCTCTGCTGGTCACTCACACACACTGCTCTGATTCCAACGAACGTTAAAGTGAGAGGATCTGCAGTCATTCATCGAGAAAAGACAAACAAAATTGTGAATAAAGACACAGTGACAAGTTGCATATATTTAACAGATTACTGGGTAATGTGGGAAGTCCTTTGGTGTACCATTTCCACTGTTACATTAAGTGAAATCAGATTATTAAAAAAAAAAAAAAGTTTTTTTTGATATCATTCCATACAATAATTCCATTTATAAAAGGTTTCATTTATTACACAAATCTAGTAGAACAAAGCAGCAAATTACAAATTATAGACGGCAAAGAACAAATCAGTATTTATACATTTCAAGAGTAGTTTGTGTGTTTTGTATCAAAAGAAAAACTTTAAAATGTAAAACATTAAAAAAGGCACCAATAACTTTACCCCTCTTTTTTTTATTTAAAAAAAATTCAATGGTTCTCCTGCTCTTGTCTTTGCGCTTCACATCACTCAACATCCATCCATAAAGTGTTTAGGAAAGGCCACAAGTGCTCACTTTTCCTGCTATTATCGTCCTCAGGGTAACAGTGATCTGGTCTGGAGAAATCATCGACTTGGAACTTAACAGTAGGGTTTGATATGTTGGTCAAATAAGTGCAGATTGAAAACAAAAATCGATGACGTGGAAGCCTCGACCCCTCAGCATGACTGAGCTTTAGAACTCTGGAACGTCTGCAAACAGTAAACGGCTGAGAATGAGTAAGATGACCCGAACCCCCCCCCCCCAAACAAACACCAGCTCAGAAGTAAAGGCTTCCAGACAAGTCTAGTAGAATCACATTAAGTCGGTAATGATGCAATTCCAAGAATCAAGAGGGTCAAACAGAGGAATGCTGTAAGATGACGACTGTAGAGAAAATAAAATCGATCCATGCTCAGCAGGGGAGGAGATAAAACATGGGAACACTGATGGCAGCGTCTGCCACGTTAAGGAAGATGTGACTTTATACTCTGCACACTGACCTCGAACACATCTTAAAAACAAGTGCTCTAATATAAATGTGTGTGTGTGTGTGCTTTGTGATTCTACACACTCGCCTCCGACATTTCTACTTCAGCGTCCGACATGGACCTGTAACACACCTCAGTCCTATGATATCACATACATTTCCCCTCTGATCAACCTCTCCACTACGAGTGTTAAAAGATGCGTGTTTAAGCGGCGATGATGAAGTTAGGTGTAAATCTGTCCCATAAATATGCTCAACAATGGGTTTAATACAGTACAAGCACGACGAGCATCAGTGCTACAACTGAGATGTTTAGTAACGTGAGACCCAGCTTCCTCAGCTAAAATCCTGTATTATATAACAGTATTATGCAACCTTATATGCTGATTAATGAATTATCTAATTAATGGATCTTATCAAGTTTTTTTTGTGCATTATTGGGAGTAAAAGTTTCTCTTAAAACAAGTGAGAAAGATCCAAGATAGCCTTTTTTTTTTTAAACAATAACAAGAGCTGCAGCTCGTTTCTTTTTCTTTTTCCTTTTTTTTTTTCCTTTTCTCGACTTACAATTTTACAGAGTTTTGTCAAAAAGGCTAAAAATTATTTTTGAACAAAAGAAAAAAAAAATGGCCTGCAGTACAATTTAATTGCATTTGTCAGGCCCAGTTTTGGAGATATTGGCTTCTCTTAAATCTGTTGGAACCAACTGGCGTTCACCGCTTTGTGCTTGAATTACACAAAAAATATACTTTAAAAACTGAGCAGCACTGTCTCTTTCTACAAATCATAACCGAATAAATAGAGAAATTATAGTTTTAAATTTCACTTCATTTCAATTTCAGTTAGATTTCGGAGATGATCTTCTCCTTTCAGTTTAGCTTTAGTTGTTTTTTTGTTGCAACACTGAAGACAGCTGACTCACACCACGTCGACACCACAGACTCAAATACCTGTGACAAATTTCACTGTTAAAGACTAAAATTAGAGACTTTTTAGTTTTGTTATCACAAAATATTGCTTAAATGATGTTAAATAAATGTTCTTTTTTTCATTTTAGTCAGTAATAACGGCCGTGGCCAGTTTTACAGGACAGTAAGAACTATTTTCTTTCAGCTACAAGCTACACCCATGATGGGAAGCATGTGTTTGTGATATTGTATAAACACTGACCTTTTCACCCCTCAGCTGAGCTCTGTTACTGAGCACCAGATGTAGAAAAGAGCAGAAAGAAAATAGTTCCTGTGTGAAACTTTTTGCAGGGGCGTGATTTCTGGAAAGAGACAATTACAGCCGAGTTATTTCTGAGCGCGAGGCAAATATGAAGTCAGTTTTTCAAGACAAGGCAGAGAACTTCTCAGCAGATATCTCCAAAACTGGGAAACTCACACAAAACCAATCTAGATGGTCCTGTAAAGTGCAGTTTAGAGTCCCTTTAAGGCTCAATAATGGTCAAAAAGTACTTGATAAGATGGGCCATCTTTTCAGTGTAAATTGCTTATTTATTAGGAGTTATTGTTAGCTCACCTACCTGATACAAAAAAAAAAAAAAAAAAAAAAAAAAAAACAACTGTCTTCATTTCCGTTAATGCATCTACAACAAGCAATAAATATTCTATAAATAGAAGAGTGGTAAATAGTCACAAGATACCCACAGTATAGGAAAGGTTAATAGTTTGCAAAGTGCACCAGATACTGCAACAACACAAAGCTCCCACATTAATATCATCCCAGGCTATGACTAGCTAACTATACATCTCTCCTCTCTCCATTTCTCTTAATTCAACCAGTAGTTATTATAAACCACACATGTTGGAAATTTCTCCAGACTCGAAATATTACAAACTGGTTTTATTTATGTATTTATTTTTTGCTTGTAATTTTAAGTGCTTTTTCCCCCCCTTTACCTGATAGTTCAGAGTGGATCTTATGAGACGTGATGGAAAGGTAAAATGGTGCCATTTGCTCAGAACATAAAATTGTTGAAGACCTTCAGGGGGCATGAGGCCACTATAGTGTTGCCATGGGAACACCAAATGGTTATAAAAATGGTACCTGTCTTTTAATCACCGCAGCACTGTAACCTGTGGCAGATTGTAGGGTTCATAATAAAGGCAGGCAATCAGAAAGAGAACCACACTGGTCTGCAAATCAATGCCAGTCAGAGTGGAATCAATAGGTGGATATATAAGAGCCGGCAATCCAATCTACGAGGTGAACATGTGTTGTCCATGCTGCTTTAACGCACAGGACAACTACACTGACCAATGCGTCCAGTTACAGAGAATATTTCAATAATCACTGAATAACGGAAACAGAGTTTCTGACGCTGTTAATTAGAAAAGAATCCCTGCAAATTGTGACATTGTTTCCAGTTTGAAGTTTGTAGTGATTCACTGCAAACAGGCACTGAGATGTCGTGTTACCACAGCTTGCTTCCTTCAACCCAGAGCCGTTTTCATATAAATCAGCAATGAGAAGCATAAAAACAAACAATCATTCACAGATGTGTTTTCAGCCTCACTTCCATTAACACCAGAAAAAAGGCTTTGATAACCGTGTCTGGGTCCTCAGCTTCTGCGTAAACACACGAACACGTCACACGTGCAACGCTGCCAGGACATGGAAGATAAAGTGAGAAAACTAAAGGTGTTAAACAAGAACTACTGTGAACTGTAGCTGCTTAGACAAACAGCCGAACCTTTCCTTTGGAAAGCGAATCAGCTTTTATGAGGCGGAAAACACCCCCCCTCACTGCTCCTTGCACCCGCAGGTGGACGAGTGTGGCTGGTTGGGGCTGCGGCACGATTTCCAGAGCAGCGGGGCGCTGAAAATGCCGATGATGCCGAGGTTGATGACAAGGCTTATGGCGAGTGCCCCGATGGTCCCAAGAAAAGATGGCATCATTCCATGCTTCAGGAGCCACGTCCTCCGTGATGTCATGTCTGCGATCACACCCTCCATCTGGAAGTGGGACCCCACCACAGCGCTGACGTGGAAGAGCTGGTGGCTGTGGCCTTTGGGAAGGAGGACGAGTTTCAATTAATGAAGCAAAAACTGTCGAGTCAAGTTGCCGAACTGAACAGGCGAGTCCAACAGTAAAACTATGGCGTCCCTACTATCCAGAGCAGCTTTGAATTATTCACAGTTTAAAGTAATCCTCATTTGCTTAGACTGGGTTTTGATGAGGTTTGAACCTTTGACTAAACTATCTCATGATTTATAGGGTTACAGTCCTGTCAACAAAGCCATCACAAAGCTGCATGAAACACTGTCCTAAGCTAGGAATGAGAACACTCCACATATTAGGGAAAAGAAGAAGCAGGAATAAGGCTATCCTCTGAGGACCTAAAAGAAATATGCAATTTTCGATAGTCCCTGAATAACTCTGCAGAGAACATTGTTGAAATGTCATACTTGATACTTTGTTTCACTTGTCGAGTCCTAAAGGAATACACACTCCAAGTGTTGGAGACAGTGCTTATGTTTTGGGGATGCTTAAAAAAAAAAAAAAAAAAAAAAAAAAAAAAAAAAAAGGAGGACATACACAAAACACTGAATATATCATTTAAGACCTGTACACTACTAGATTTTGAGAACTTGTACCTAAACCACTTTTGTGCCATGAAGCTGAGGAAAGATACAAAAGTATTCTGATTCCCAGTAAAAAAAAAAGAAGAAAAAAAAAAGTGAATAACCAGTAAATTCAGCACCACCCTCAGCTAAAGACTGACATGGAGCTCTACAGGAAAGATTTCTTTCAACAAAGGAATAATGGACTGGAATTACGGTGCCAGGTTAAACATGCGGGAGACTTTGTTCATTTAATCATCTTTATGTTTTGCACTTAACTTCCCTCTTTTGTGTATTCTCTTTTTTGTATCCAAAAAGTTGGGAAAGACCCTTTTTTAATATATTTTCAAAGCACCATTTGATAATAATAAACAAATTTTTAAAAAACCTCCTCTTTTTTTCAAAGATTAACAAACGCAGCAGCTTTTGTCCGCCTTCAGAGGCGTTTGAAACAATGAAACTTCACCAGAGAAAAAAAAAACAATCCACCGAGCAAAGAAAAGTCTGTGCAGGTTTACACGCCATCACTTCCAAAGCCTGTTTGATATTGAGCCATTATTTAGCATCAACTGTGCAGCAACCAGCAGGGAAAACATTCAAAAACGAGCAAAGACAATAGAAGGCAAATGTAAGCGTTGCAGTCCCACACGGAGGGTAAAACTAAGGAACACGGTGCTTAGAGAAGAACTCCGACACTCCCAAAGGTTCCTTTCTTTAAAGGCCTTTCCCAAACTATTGTTCATAAACTTACATGTATTCCTATCTTGGAGCTAACTCAATGAAAACAGAGGTTTCTAAAACTTCAAAAGCTTTTGTACATGCACTTGAATTTGAATGGGACTCATTTGGTTATTTTTCTTCATCTTTTAACTGGCATTAAGTTTTGAAAGTGCGTTACAAGCTGTACTGAGCGCCACAAAAGGACGTACCGAAGTAGTCGAAGCACCCCGGGGCCAGCCTCTCCGGGAGGTGGGCGGTAAACAGAAAACAAGTGAGGAAGGCGAAGAGGAGGTGGTAACAGTGATTGGACAAGGCGCCGGTTGGACTGCAGCTTCCACCGCAGCACAGAAGAATCTAAACACAGAAAAAACAGGGCAGGTTCTATTATTGGATTAAACACAGATTAACACTGATTGTCGGAGCATTACTGACCCAGATAGAAAAGTGACTTTCATAATGCATAAACTAATGAGAGTGATTAGGGGAATTAACTGATGGCAGACATTTATATTAGATTAACAAAGGAAATCAGATTCTGGGATAGTGAGCCAAAGTCCTATTACATTATTAAAGAATGGCACTTATCAGCGTTTATGTAATGACACAAACAAACACAGACCGACACAAGCTGTGGCTTTTGACAAAGACACTTGTTCAGAGTGGAAATTAAGGTCAAATTAAGTAAGAGAAGAATGCAATTATGCAAGTGTATTATACGGCACTTTCTTCCTTTCAGATGTCGGAGCAAACTCAGTGAACTCAGTTACTCAGCAGCTCGATATAGAGAAGAATCTACTGCCTCCAGATATATACAGACAAACATGTCACACAGTCTGCAACTCCCACACTGTGGATTTCCTCCAATTTCCAGCTCCTTTGTAGTGTCAAAGAAATAAAATAAAACCTTTACAAGATGAAAAAGAGAAAAAGCGGAGAATCTTCCATCATAAAAAAAACACCTCTCTTTTTTCCCTATTGTCAGCCCTAAAAAAGAAACCGGAGGAAAGCACAGACCAGCAGAGTGAACAGGACCAGCCTTTCATATCGATCATTAATTAATAAAAGGAATCATCACCTCTGTGTGCATGTGCTATGGTATAATCGAGTACGAGTTGAGCTACCCTCCAGAATAAGAAGACTGATGAGTAAAAGAAGATTATATATTAGTTGATTTTATAAAAATTCTGAACACAGAAATGCTGTAGAAAGTCGGAAACAGTGAAAGTCTGTGAGCTGAGAGAGTGTGAGTACCATCACTTCACTTTTCGGTCTCCTTTAACGGGACTTACCCTGTAAATCAGAGGAACAGTGTCAAAAATAAACGGGACAACAAATGCTATGGTCCGAAGGGCTTTACTTCTCTTTGGGAACTGCAACTCCAGGAACCTGCAGAGACCAACAGAGGGCAGCGATCATTTCACTTTGTCATCTCCTGGCCTTTCAAACTAGCGTGTCTCAGCACAACCTGTCAAGAAGCTAATGTAAGCACTACAGCTATGCAAGAGTAAGTCCATCTAATCATATTACTCCTTGGCTTTGGTGTTTACGACACTGAAAGAATACAGAAATCAAACACTGTTGCAGATTAGGATCAGCCCGTTTACATTTGGCTTAAAAGACACCAAAGCGCTGAGGATGCAAACTGGGGGAGGGTCACTTGCTCAGTGTGACCCTTCTGAAGTTACTCCTGATAAAGTTCAGGAGTTTTGAACACGGTTCACTAAAATATTTGTAGTATTTAACCAATGCAAACTCCATTCAGAAGTATATTTGTCAGGATGAGAGGAAAAAGGCAAACAAGTTCCCATTATAGACACACACACTTCCCATTATAGACACACACACTTCTCATGAGATGAAAGGCTAAGGGGGAGCTCTCACTTCAAGCACGGACTGTCGAGCTGGCAAGAGTACCAGCCTCAAAAGTGTCCTATAAACTATTCTGAATACTAAATATTTGGCTTTTGCAGGTGGCTCCTTCGCTGGGCCACAGGCATGGATGATTTCTATTTTGCTTTGTTACTGTACACAGGATAGATTACTGAATTTCCTGAAATACCTCTTTCTTTAAACATACCAGTACTCTACAAGTGAAAAAAAGGATTTAAAGCAAACTGTTGGGTAAATGCAGCAGGAGGTGTAGAGGCCAAGCCTACGCTTGAAGCCACTGAGGTGTTCGCCATAGTCATAGTCCAATAACTCCAGCCGTATTTATCTTGTCCGTTTAACTGCTTTATTGGATTCCATCGGTTGTATTTGTGGTTCAACATTTCTTAGTATCCACATCATTCAACATAAATCACAACAGCACAGCATTCAAACTGTTTGCTCCTTCCGACCAACAACACCTGACGCTAATTACATGTGTCTACCTTAAATACAGTCCCATAAACACACCATGCCGTAAAAACACTAAAATGGACCCTCAGCGGCGCACATAAGGTAACAACACACAAAAAATGGCTCCTACAGGAGGAGTAACAATTATTTGGAGATCTGCTGTTCCACAGGAGTGAGCTACATTCAGTCAAACTCTGACATCCAAGTTTTTAATTGGGCTTATTTACCTTCACTCGTGCACGACTGTGAGATGCAGGATGGTTAAAGCTGAATTTTCTAAACAAGCCTGAGGACAGAGAGGATGTAAACATCAGCTTCTTACCTGGAATAGCAGGACAGGCTTGTACAGAACACCGTGTTTCCGATGGCAATGGGAACAAAATACTGATGAAGCCAACTGTTCACCCAACACTCTGGCATGACGTAGTATCCGTAGCTTATGGCACATCCTGAATACAAACAGGAAATTAAAAATATTTATTAAATCAACTGACCCGAGAGAAGCCTTTAAAAGTTTACTTTGCACAAATAAGCATATTTCATTCTGACTGCAGGACAAAGACAAAGAATTTCAGTTACAGAAATTGAAACGGTGAAACTTTTATTTTACATATGCTGGATAAATTATTAATTTTACAGAAATTGTTTTTTATTAATTAATATTACACTGGGCACTTCTACTTCAAATACTTAAAAAAAAATCAAAGCTGAAGGAAAAGCATGTCATAGAGATCTTTGAAAATAAATGAGACTCAACTAAAATCAAAGACTGTTATATAAAACAGAAAAACAGTGCATAATGTATGTGGGACTTGTAACCCAAATAAGTAGCTCTGATCTTCTTCTCTGGAGAAACGCCACAATCAAAGCTCTGCCTGCGACCACCAGAGTGTGCGCTGTATTCTTTTTGTCCTGCAGTGACACCGCCTGCTGATCTTATTCCTGAGATGGACTTTTGAGCATTTTAAACTGGGTAAATCTTGGCCCTAGAAAGCTTTGTGGTAGATTACTAGTGAGCCAGCCATAGGCAACCCCCCCCCCCAAAAAAAACAGGATTTCCAAGAGGCCCTCAGTTAACGTTTAACTGCTAGTTTGGCTGGTGGGATTCTATATATGGTACAGAGATCATATATAGACAGATAATCTGAAATGCATATGCAGTATATCAATGAATATCAGTTTGAAGATATTATATATTCATTAAACAAAGTGAAATATTTTATGCTTTTGAGTTTTATGAATATGGATTCTTTCTCATTAAATATCAGAACTCCACTATCTCAGATTCATAGAAAAATTTTCAAAGACCAATGAAAATGTTAAACTTCTGTTCATTTATACCCTCAAACACCTGATATATTTACAACTAATGCATGAAGAATACAATATTCTACTTTTTTGATCTGCTCTAGTGCTCACCCTCAAATATGCAGGCAGGTGGTGGGGAAAAAGTTTGCAAATGAACAGCTGCGCAACAAGCAAACCTTCCTTAAAAAAACAGGAATGTTCAGTTCCCCCTTCGTGGAAATTCCTTTGTAAAGGCAGGTGCATGCGGGAGGGAAATACTATTCATAGGAGAGCTGGTTATGAAATCAAGCAAATACTGGAGCCATAAAACCCAATCCATTTTTCAGGACGGTGGCAGAAAGGAGAGTAAGGCTGTTTCCATGTGCTTTGAGTGTGAGGCATGTCTGATTTCCATATAATCTCAAAGGCTAACACAAGCAAAAATGCTTTGAATATTACTGTGGAATGGAATTTACCATGCAAACAGTTTAGAGGAGAAAGAAAGCAATGTTTTATCTCTTAGTTTAGGATGCCTGCATTATTATGGATAGACCTTAATAAAGAGGCAGCCACCCTAATAAGATGCATGATGGTTGATCAGCCTGTTAAATGTGTTTCATAAAACAGAACCACCTCAAACTGTCTGACTTTACTGTGGTTTCGAGTGTTTAAAGCACGTCACCCTTTACCCGTGAAATCTAAATTATTCTGTGTCATATTCTAAACTGTTTTCTTAAGGTGGAATCTAAAACCATTTATTTATTTATTTACCTGGAGATAGTGAGACTGAGGAGACGGTCTATAAACAAACCTCTTTCCTCCACGTAGCTCAAAGATGGAAAAGATAAAGAGATGACATTCTGAGCATTATGTTGTTTCCTCCGTTGATATTTGGTTACCTAGTAACGCTATCATGCACTAAAGAAACAAAATACAACCCCAGACATAAAACACCGCTGTGGCGTCAGGACTTTTGCATTCAACCCCCCTGTGCCCAAAGATTTACTACCTACAACCAGCCTGGATAGAGCTCACCTCCAAATGCTCATCCTGCTGCTTCTTCTCTGCTCAGAAAGAAGACTTTGTCTCGGGTGGCATGACCCATGAAGTAACGTAGCTTTAGCTTACAACTCAAAACTGAGACAGGATGACACAAAACCATGTGACACATTAATCTAAAGTGAAATCTCATGATATTTCTTGCTGCATGTAACTGCTCCCTAAGCTGAAAAAGAACTCATGAAAACCATAGCTTGCTAAAGCAAGTATCTGGTATCAATTCTAGGTGACTTCCTTCTTGAGTTATTACAGTCACAACATTTTAAGAAAACCTGACCTCTGACCAGTGATCAAACTTCTTAGTTATTGTTTTCACAAAGGTGGGTGTCCACACTGACCACCTGCCCTCCCACCCAAGCAGGATGATGACAATACCCCATCAACTTTTCACAGCTGAGGGGTAAAAAGGATACGACAGCTCAGAACGTCTCCCAGAAACAAAAATCAATTGGGACAAAATAATCTGCTTATAATCCACAACTACTTCAAAGTTAAGGTTTTCATTCTGCTTTTCATAAGTAGTTACTTATTTTATATATACATTTTTTTGTTGTCTTCTCCAGTGTTAGTTTTTACCTCAGCCTTCTGTTTTAATCCAACAAAGGCAGACGGGGAGGTAACAGAGCTAAACTGATGTCTGTATAAGAAGCAAAGCCAATGTCACAGAGTGATGACACTCTGGTGTTAGACATCACATCCCTCTGATTCTGCAGTGCTGGCGTGCTTCTTAAAAATGACACACTGGATATTATTGTGTCCCCTTGGGATGGTTCAGGGAAACAATCAAAACAGAGTGACATAAAGAGTGGTCTCAGAAGAGTGTGAAAATAGCTACCAATTCCTCTTCATGATTTCACAATCTTCCTGTTTCTTGGAAATGTACAATAATGTCAAAAATGCTTTTAGGACTCCATCACCGGGCGTTTCTTTACCTAAGCTGTAGAGGCTGAGAGCGCCGTAGTCAAAGAAGTAGCAGATGTGGCGGGACTCTGCGGACATGGTGCTGAAGGTGTGTGCACAGCTGGATGTGAAGGGGTAAACGCAGATGAGCATCATGTACACCAGCAGGGGCCAGGTGTAGCTGTCAGTCAGGAAGTTCAGGGTAGAGCAGAGAACGCAGAAACGCCACAGGAAGTACCTACAAAAATTCATTAACAAATTAAAAATGTATATATATAAAAATGTGATTCCATCCAGGTAAAGAAGTCAAGAGTAAGTCCTAACAGCAAAACAAGATGACACGTTCTACCCTTCCTTCACTGTCTTCAGTTTAAATTCATAACATTTATGACCTCGTATGCATCTGGTTAGAGAGCCTGACTGCTGCCGTTAGCCTCTCCAATAGTCTGATTGAGCCATGTAATATGTTGGCATACGCATATCTGTTTTCAGGTTGTGGACTTACTTAAGAGAAATGCTCTGTAACTGTGTTTCTTAACTAGCAACGTCACTGCTTCTCTCCGACTTCCCGTGAGCTTCAAAGCTCTCTGACTTTACTTGTGTATTTTGGTTCAGACTTAGTGAATTTTGCAGATGTAGCCTCCACCTGTCTGTTTCTCTCCAGCACTATGAGAATTTTCAAGATTACATCTTTAAATCTCTGACTTTCAGTGATCCTTAGAAACTCTGTCATGTTTACACAGCTGGAACGCTGACAAATGTTCACTTTACCACTTCCTTTGATGATGAATAAAACTAGACTTGTTCAAGTCTGGTGTATTTGAAAGGACACCGAACACAAAACTCACCATGTTGGGAGGAAGTGGGTCCAGATGTTGATCGTCTCGTTGTTCATTTGGAAGCTGCTGAGGATACAGTCTAGTGCTGAGCTCCTTGGGTGACGGTATCCAGAGATGATGCTGTCCTCCCTGAACACCTGCGGAGCAAGCAGACAATCCAGGTGACAGGTGTGAAAATCAGCCAATCCTCGAAGAGGAAAAACTGATCATCAAACTTCATCAGTAATTCGCAGAGTGTTTGAGGAACCACTGTATCGTTTAGTTACACTACAGTCCTAATGATGCTGGGTTTCTGAGGCCAATATCAGCATTTTAAAAATAAATAAATAAACATGTTAATTTTCACTTTCCTCTAAACATAAAACCTTATCAGATCCTTTTGATAGTCACCATTAAAATGCTGATATTTGTATATTTTCATCGATTTGTGGTGGAAGAAACGTTAAAAAACAATGATCATTTGCACCAAAAACTACAGAAAAAAGTTAAAAATATGTAGCAGAACTTTACTGGTGGTAATTATTTTTATCTAGCCCCTTAAAAGCGTCTGTATATAGTTCCACCACTGTTTTCACTACATACTGTACACTTTGAGGAAGTAGTGAAAACTTGTTTCTTTACGCTAAAACGTCCATGACTGGATCCATCTGGATGTTCTAAGAGGAAAAGATGTTAAGACAAACAAACATGACAACTATGTAAATATTTAGCAGGAGGGCTCTAATATCACTGCCAGTTCAAACAGATTACAGTACAGCACAGACTACAGTGAGCTAAAGGGAAAGTTCAGGTCGATGGTAACATGTTACATTTTGTGATTAGGTTTTTGAGATCTACTTTAATTCGTCACACCAGGTTCCCTGCAAACTTTATATTAAATGCTGCCGGTTTTTACAGGGATTACAGGACTTTACTGTACACAACTCAAAAAAAAAAGTAGAACAATATAACTAGAGTATATGTTGTTCTATTCAAAACTACTGCTGATCCCAGCAACAGTTTTTAATGCTTTTAGAGGTAAAAAAACAAAACAAAAAACCCCTTTAAACTCTAATAACAGAAGGCCAAGGGCCTAATTTTAGTCTTCACACTGAACTCATGGCTGCAGAACTGCTGTACAAAAACTATTTGTCACTTATGAGATAAGGTCACTACAGAAGGGTGGACGGCAGCCAAAGCAGATGCTTGAACTGCAGGGCTCTGGCTCCTGCTGACAGTCTCACAGCCACAATCAGCTACCACATTTTTTTCTGCTGAAGTGTGAAGATTAACCCTCATATGGCAGAACCATTGTGTGCAAACACACTATGGCTCAGTTTCTGAGACATGGATTAAGCCTAATCTTAAACTAAACTTCTTTCAGTTAAGATTTCTTTACTTTACGTCTATGACTGGGCTTAATGCATGTCTGTGAAACTGGCTGGATGTCTGCAAGGCTGCAAGGTGCAGTGGGTCAGGGCTGGGAGGCAATCAGATGATGAAATCCTGGTCTTCTTATGCATAAATTTGTATTTGTTGTGAATACAGTGTATTTTTGGAAGCAAATAAAAGCCTTGAAGTAAAAATACAAACACAGAGATATAAAAATAATATTATGCAATTCATCATCAAGGTTAAGTGAGACAAAATCCTAAATGTCTGTGGATTTACCGCAGTTTAGACTCTCTGTGTAGCACACTGTGGTCATTTTTTAAGGGTGTGGTGAAAATATTGCAATTAGGAGCTTTCAAAAGTTTTAAGACAAAATGAAAACTAGTTACAGCTAACTAAAACAAACCAAACTGGTTATTTTATCAAATTAATACATTTTCTCCTCCTCCTTTCAGAAAAAAAATGTAACAAACTATTTAAAGCATATTACTCTCTGGTGTATTGATTAAACAATGAAACAATAATTATCATACAATAAGAACAGCAAAAACATCTGCAGCGCATCATAGGCTCATTTACATGGAACAAACTGAAAGACTACACAGCATAAAAATATCTCTCTTGGCATCGCTATTGTTTGAGGCTCGAGTCATTCGTCAGGCCGGGTCATATCCTGACAGACAAACCTGAGCGTTTCCTGGTGTTACATAAGACGGTAAGAAAAAATAAACATGCATTACATAAACAGAAGAATGGATGCTTGGCTTTATAGACACGATTATTGACAAAACCATTTCTCTGAAGACTTCTAGAAATAACTGAAGTCTATAGTAATTATAGCCAAAAACAGAGAGCAACTTAATATATAATAATAATAATAATAATAATAATAATAATAATAATAATAATAATAATAATAATACTAATAATACGAAGAATAAGAAGAATACCTTGATCAAGGGAACAGAACCAACCCATCTCCTTTTCCCATTTTCCCATCAGTTATACGGTCCTAACAGACCGGCCCTGAGTACACCAGGTTACTTTCTTACCTTGGGGACTTGGTGGATGTCAAAGAGCTGAGGAAGTTTGAGGCTAAGCATCTCTGCAGGAAGTCTGATGGCACCCCTCCCTCTCTGACAAACTTCCCTGAGCCTGGCTCGCCCCCCACGGCAGAGGACGAGCCACACGGGGTAGTCAAACACCGGGATTCTTGCCGCTAGGTCTGTTCTGTTCGGGTCCCATCTCAAGCAGCGCGCCCAGCCCTGGCTCCACCCAATGCCACTACTGGCCCCGATCCCACGCCACACAGGAAACACTGCAGGGACACAGAGACGTGCACACAATCAGACACCAAGAGGAGACCAAAACCTTGACTTCTCCACACTGATATGATTATCCATACAGTTTTGGTTACTATCAGTCAACAGAGAAGTTTGGTAATACACCTGTGCATTTTTAAGTGTCAGAGACTTTATTGTTAAAATGTTTATACATGACTTAATGAAGTGATGATCAGATTTGTTGGTTGCTTGGTGTTACCTAACTATAATTAGTCTTACTGCATGCAAAACCTGTAATTTACAACTAATTAAATGCACAGTATTAACTGATAAAAGACAGTTTTCACCAAAAACATAAATAACTCGTTCACTTCTTCCAGCATCAATGCATTATCAAGATTTTTTATTTTTATTTTCAGAAAATAAATTCCAGTAAAAGGTTGAAGACAGAAAGTGGCTAACAGCTATTGTGAACTGTAATTTAGGGCACTGAAGGAAATGATGATGTGCTCATCATTAAATCTAACCACCTGCTTTGTTTTGGTCTTCACTTTGATCCACTGAAATCCACTCACACAAATGCACCACACCAGATAACTGGTTCATCTGATGGCCCCCACCGATAAAGTTTATATGACGGAGTCCTCGAGTGTGACATCTCTGTGGACTGGAGCAGACGCTGAGAACAATCGCCTATTGTCGTCGCTCTTGAGACATACCCAGACATTGATTTAAAGAATGCCCGGCATTGTCACACTGCAGAGGCCTGTGACCAAATGCAAAAATGTAATAAGAGCATGTTTGTGTGAGCCACAGCCTTGCTGACCACTGCCCACTGGCTCACAATGGGAGTGTGAGCATTGCAACTGGATCATGTGGCAGTGGAAGAGGGCAGCCTAGTCTGAATTAGACTGATTTTATTTAACAATTTGTGGAAGATCGCAGTGTTATATACCTTTGGAAGTAATGGCAGCAAGATGCACTGTATTGTATCTAACAACATCTAACCATTTCCTTCTCCAAAATGTATCTTTTGCCTTGTTTTTACCTGTGTCTGGTAATATGTATTTCATTAATACCTTCTGAAAGTTGAAGTAATGCACTTGGAAGAAGAACACATTTAACTGCCAAACACCAGAGTGATAAAACCTGTGTAGCCTGGTGAGGTGAGATGCTACGGTTCAAACAGGTTAAACGTGCACAGCAAAGACTATTCCTACTAAAAAAGAAGTTCTGACAAACGGTAAAGCTAGTCCTTACAAGTCTATCCCAATATGCACAGCCATTTGATGGCATATTCTAAGAATACTAAAATATCTCCCAGCAAATATGAAATAGTATCGAGCTTGATCTTTAATTAGTTTCTGGCATTTATGGCCTCTGTTAGCAGGACAAAATGCCCTACAACACTTCAAAATTTTTAAGTAGTTTGGAGAACATGAAAAGGAGTTCAAGGTGTCCAAATTCCCCAGATCTCGGTCCAGTTGAGCATCATCCCCTCTGGCAGGGTGAGAGCAACAAGAAGGGGCCGCTGCTTACTGCACCCCAGCTGCAGGCCCCGGCCTATTAACAGTGACAAAGTGCGCTTTGTGGAGCCTAAAGCCTTGAGAGTACAGGGACCAAAGGATGACTGTTACACGCTGCACTGGATGGAAATGAGGTATCTCACAAACACACCCACACACACACATACACAGTATCCCACCATTGCTCAAGTGCTCAGTGCACTAGCATGCAAGCACGCTGGCATAAATCCTGCATTCACTATGGCTGGAAAGCATAGCTGCACACAAACAACTTATAATACCACAGCTTGAGTTAATAATAAAAGCTACTGAAAGCCACAAGGTACACACCAGAAAAAAGCTCATTTAGATTCAGATCATTGGCAGCGTGTGCCACCAATCATTTAGCAGTGTGAGATGTAGCTGGTTTTTTGTTGGAAGGTGTGTGAATGCTGCGAATGTTAATTCTTTGTACTCGGCTTCGAGGACCAAAACAAGTGAAAGATATATGTTTTTATATTGAATTCTAGACGGATGAGTCAATGTTTGAACGTGAAATGAAATATGAAGCCAACAAGGGAGTGCCAAAACTGCAGTTTCTTTCCTTCTTCTTCCTTGGACTCTCATGTTAAAGTTTAACAAAGTTAAAAAGCATATTTACAGCTTGGTACACAAAACAGTTTTGGCCTATGTGGATAATTTCCTCCTTCCCAACAAATTTATGGGTTGGGAATTTTTCACACTGATTATACTTTCTGCATCCATAAGTCCACTGTGGTCTGATTGATGCAAATTTCATCATAGAGAGTGAGTCCAAAGGCCCATCCTGTTGTTCGCAGGGCTGGCGATTTTTTTGTGAGTGTATGGACTCGTCTGCAGAGACTTTGCACTACAACACATCAGCTGCACTTATGCAGAGGGAGACTTTAAAGAAGACTTCAGAGAAATAGAACAAGAATAACACCCTGGCTGTCACATCTCCAGGTGTCTGTGTCTTTGTCCACAGCCGAGTCTAAGGCTCCCGGCCTGCGTTTCTGCCTTTTGGAAGCATTTCTCATGGAGTTATGTGACAGGATATCTACCCTACATTATCCTGCTCCGTGGTAGAGACCTTAAAAGAAGATTGTGCTTTAGTTTAAAGCACTCGAGTTTCACCCTCCTGTTCATGTTACTTGGGGCTGGGCGGTACAGAGGTGCGATGGTTAGCACTGTCGCTCAAAGCAAGAAGGTCCTGGGTTAGAATCCAGACTGGGGCTGTCTGTCTCTCACCTTTGCCTGCATTGTCTGCTAAATTATTCCAAGCTTCAATCTGATCGGATATTGAAAACTGACAAAAGGTCTTTTGTCTCCAAGACCTGAGCTCTTTACAATTACTAGTTAATAAAAACATTTGCCAGGTAAATGCTTTTAATGTGAAGTTGTAGCAGAAAGAAAAGTTTGTCTCAATTGAACAGAAATCCACTTTGTTGCCAAAGACACCAAGTCCACGATAATGCAAATGCACAAATACTGCATTACTTTTGTCAGTGGGGCACAGGCTCAGTCACCTCCGTGTTAGACGCTGACTTAACGCATTTAAAAGAACATTTCAGAGATAACCACTTTAGGAAGGGGTTCCCAGTTCACCTTCAGTGCAGGCTCAAAGAAAAGCATCAAACATCAAACACAAGAGGCAACATCCACCTGTAGTCTGAGGCTCAGGACCAGAGCCAAATCAGCACAACATGCTGATTATTCAATAAACAAACAGCAGCTGAAAAGGCTGATAAGCAGTCAAATGAGGGAGTGCAGCCTTTTTCTTTTTTCTACACAGCTTTGGATTAGAGGATGTAACCAAACAATTGGAAAAGTACTCTGGTCGTACAAGCACAAGTTAAGTAATGAATGTGCCAAAGACACCGCAGCTCCACAACATGCTCAAAACTTGAGCCTCATCTTCACCCCACCCATCTTCCTGAGGCCCTGCTCCCTTGACAGATTAACTGAACCATTCGGGAAGCCCTCTGCTTCATTTGTTTGACCTAAGACTATAAGGATGTGTTCAAATGGTAAAACACACATAGAAATTTGTTTGTTGGACACGCACATTGAGCCTCATTAACACAGACGGGCACACACACAAAAAAAAGCTTTAAATCCTGTGAAAATATGAGTAAGAATATCTCCCAAACTGTCACCCTGTCCAATACATGCGAGGTGTTTACATGTGTTTGTCTGTGCGCACTACAGGCACCCACACTTTCTTTCCAGAATTGTGAAATTATACCATATAAACCTCACTCGGGTATTTTCATTGGCCTGAAGTGGCAGACTGCACTTTCCCACGAAGTTATGCGCATGCATTCTGCACTGCATGTGTGACAGTGTTTGTCAGCATCTTCAGACTCTGCTCACACATGTCCGGGACAGAAGACGACAACCCAACAGAACACATACAGTAAACATTTCAGAGAGCTCGCCGTTGGTTATTGCACCATCAACCATTCCCATTTATATTAACAGTTACATATTTTATGAGTGATGCAGTCTGCTTTGATGATATTCATCCTCCAAGCATCCACCCAGAGGACAGGCCGGCACAGGCTACAACCACGTGTTTGCGTTCAACCCATGAGAAAATTAACAATGAGCAGGGAACCAGTTTTTCAAGTTAGGAAAATTCAACTGTTCCTCAGCACATGGAGAGTCTGACTGTGTCACATTAGGTCCCAGGAGAAAAACTGGTGAACAGCAAATTTCACACTGAGCTTATTATGCGGAAAAACTATTTTAAATTTAGTGTTTTAAGTCTTTTAACAAGCTACATTCACACAGATCAGTCTTTCAATTTCACTAGAATAACTTTGCATGGTTTAAAAACTAAACAACACTTAATCTACCTTATACTAGTGCTGGATAAAATTAAATATTTAACGTAAAATAATTTTGATAGAAATATGAGACCTGATTATTATGACACTGACTGAACTTAATGGGAATTGTGCTGTGCCAGAACGATCATGTTGTTGGGATAGCGGTAAAGCCACATCGGGTTAGGCTGACACATACAGCGTAGGAGGAGCACCTGTGCTAATATTTGAGCTGCTGCAGCCACAGACACCAGCATGTTAGGAGTGTGAACAAGACAAAAGACAAAATGACAGCAGAAAGTGTAAATAAAAACACGATGCCCCGACTCACACAGCCCGAGGATCAAAAGTCGAGGTGTTGAAAAGAAGGCTCAGAGGAATTCAGTAGTGTGGAGATATTTTGGCTGTTTGAAGCCTGACAAAGAAGCCGAGCAGCCCGCACTCCACACTGCATTGAAGTCATGTTTCCACAAAGGCAGGATATACTGTGGCAAGACACGATGCCAGTAAAGCACGGTCGAAAATGTCGACTTTAAGTGGCTCATTAAAGTAATTGACCCTCGTTATCAACTCCACAGACGGCACTTTCCTAGCTATACATGGAGTGGAGAGAGACAGCTGAACAGCTGTGTCACACTTCACTACCATATCTGATTGTTGGTCAAGTCACATATCTGATCCATATGAGGCTGACTGCCCACTTGAATTAGACAGCTTGAATCTGCGCAAAATAAACAAATCTAGTGCAGAGACGGCTTTTTATTTAGAACTGATTTTGAATTAATGACTAACTTATTTATTTGGAAGAGACCAAAGAATTCAGTTCAGCATTTTTTGTGTTCTTTTGTAACACTTGAAGCATCTGACTGGTCAGAATTAAGACGTCAGTTCATTATGTGTACCTAGGTCATTTATTTTAAATACATAATGTTGTACAGTATATTTAACATGTTCAATTCATAAAGTTTTTGTTTCCATATCACTCAGCCACCCACTCAGATAAAAGCTATTGTTAAGCCAACTTTTCTTCTCATTGGCGGACCTTCACAATTAAAGTTCGAATACTAGGTGGGCGGGGCTTCTGTGCTCACAGCCATAGCAGTATGCCAGAGATGACCATACTGGGGAGCAGAAACCGGAACGTCAATGACACAATAGCTCATTCAGCTCACAATCCATCACTATTCACAGGCTTTCTGCCTGCAAACTGGCAAATATGACCTTGACCGCAATTTTGTAAACACCCATTAATGATGTCTGTGTGCATGTTTCTCTAAAAATCTGGCCAATACTCTGGGAACAATTCTTCTGTATTGTGGACAGACACCTCGCCTCAAACGGAGGATTTAGAGCAAACTGAAGCCTCAGCTTTGGTTTGTATACAAGTTCAATATTTTAAACTTTGGTTCATATAGAATCCACCATTGGAAAATAATATATAAGAAAAGCATTCACCCCAGAAAACATAACAAAATATTATTTTTGAATATGTGACATTTCTTAAAGTCTAAGCTAACTTATTCAGTTTATTTGTCAGAGGTATCCTGTTCAGACGTTCACAGGAAGCCGTCTCTCCACTCTGTCAGGGTTTTTGGCTTTCTATCAGATTAAAAGAGGCAATCTGAAGATGTTACAGCTTTCACCACTTTCATAGACAAATGAATGTCCACAAGAAAAAATAAGTACCCACATCTTTAGTCGTGCCGGACACTAAACGTGGATGCTTTTATAGCACCAAACACGCAGACACTGCCAAGTAACATATTTTGATACTTAAGGAATATGTCCCATCAGTGTCAGTGATAAGTATGGATGCTCACAAGATTGTACTCTTATTTAGTCCCATTATTGATTCTGCTTACAAGTTCTCTTGCAAGTTAATATAAAACATACAGAGTAAAATTTATACAGGTGTGGAAAAGCTCTGCTGCAATAATTCTGACGTCATTTTTGCTAAAGACAAAAAAACAAAAAACAGCCAGCACTGATAAAAGGAAGTGATAATGTCTCAGGAATGTGACTCTAAAACAAAACTGGAACTGGCTTTTGATTCCCAGCATCCAGCATATAATGATGTAATGCTGAAGACACGATTCAGGAAAGAAAAAAATGCACTCATTCCTGGAAGCTTGACTATAGTCTGTACTGCACATTAGGTGGAAAAGTGAGCTCAGATACGCGGCTTCAATCATGCCTGATGCCTGAAAGCTTCATGCTCACCTGCAAGAAGACTGGAGAACGTTAATGTCCCCATCAGTACCAAAGGCAGAGGGCATCTGCTCTGTGACTCAAGGTTATGACTGACATTTAAATGCTTTTTAGTTATAAGATAAGCTTCTTGTTAGTGATCCAAAAATGCTTTAAGTGGAAAAAAACAAGAAACTGAAACATAAAAATGAATGATTATGTTTATCGGTTACATATGAACTACGCAATCCTGACTCAGTATTTGAGGTTACTTTGAAACATAATGGGATAACCCTGCAGACAGAACGTCCACTCACTCGATCATGTGATATGTTTTGTAACTTCCCTCTGGTTGAAGTCATGCTGCAATGCTTCTCCTAGGTGTTTCTACTTCATCAAGTCTTTTCTGGTAACCGATTACATGTCACATTAGGACTGCACTCTGTTATGAAACATGTTGATTTGACTTCCTGTGCCAGATCAAAACACTAAATCACTCTCAGTTTTTTCATTTCTATTGCATTATTGATTCAAGTGGACCCTTGAAATACCCAGTTCTGAATCCTTGGCACAATCTAATAGAAGAGTCAGCCAGGGAATGCAGTATCAAATGGAAACCAGCTGACACATTAAACATGATACAAAAGAAAACAGGACGGGTTTGACTCCAAACTGAGATAAGGCAGCAACTGCCAAAAACAATGAATATGTCTAAACTAAACAATTAACCTGGGAAAAAGCCTGCAAATACCTGTTCAGGTGTCATACTTCTCATTTTGTGCAACAAACACATCCTTTGTTGCACAAAAAGCATTGTTAAATCCAAAAGACAGCAGAATTCCTCTAATATTTCTGACCAATTCATTTTTCTTAAAAACACAAAAGACAGTTACTCTTTGCATAGTCGCATATGGAAGACATACAGTGTCGAAATAAAAAAAAAAATGACTTCATAAAAATGCTAATAAAGGCACCAAGATAAAGTAAAAAAGCAACAGTTTGTCAAAGATACTTTTATGTTTTGATTTTCTACTGTAGGGAAGACTAGCAATGCCAAAACCAAAGCTAAATAACTTGTTTGTTTTTAAACGTAATTAAATGCAGGCAACAATTATTCTAGGAAATTTATATTTTCTGATCAAATTTATTCATTTTCTTAATTTAGTTTTCTTTTATTGAAATACAAAAGGCAGCAACTCATAACATTAGTGAAGCTTAAACCTAAACTTATATTTAATTATTTTTCTATTATGTTATTCAGGGTTGTTGTTTTTGTTTTTTTTTTTTGTTTTTTTTAAGTTGTTTTTGGCGAGAAACATAAGTTCTTTAAATCGTCGTGGGGGAAAAAAAAGTTTCGCTCTTCTGGCAAGTTCTTACAATGTGGAAAAATCCATGCTGGAAAAACACTGCAAGAGTATCCGCCTGAACACATCTCCGGAGAAACGGTTCGGGAAAACATGTTGGTCACATGCAGCTAATTCTCATAACTGTCTCCGTTCTTCAACAAAGTGTGTTCTCTGTTTTCTCCTCTTTTCCATCCCAATGTCCTAAACGCGACATTCCCAGAATTCCTACCCTGACACAAGCTGGAGGAAAAAGAAAAACTGTCTAGATGCTGGACTTCCAGCTGGAGACAAACAACAGTCTCTGCTCTAAAGAGTCACAGCTGCAAAACTTCAACCTTTCAGCGACGGACAGCGAGACCAAAAAAAAAACCCCGAATGAAATCTTAATGTGTGTGTAGCACAAATACTTTAAATGCGCAGACTTACCGCGACCTTCGGGCATGGGGAGGGATTCCTCTCCTTCAGTCCGCGTAAAAACGCTTAAGTCTTCCTGTGGGTGACAACCAGGGCTGGGTGTCTTCACTTTCCCGTACCTCGGCTTCACTGTGCAAGGTCTCCACACAGCCTCTTTTTCTCGTCTCCCACACGAGCCAGTAGGAAGCGCCGCTTCGTGCTCACGTGGATCGCAGGAGCAACAACAACACGAGCCATGTGTGTCCACCCTGTGAGCGCGCGCTACTGCTGAATGGACAGTGACAATAGTTTCGTGCAAACCGCGCCCAAAATGGCAAATTTGGTAGTTTCCCTACTTTACATATTTGTATATATACACATAGGGAGGCATATATACTCATATTTATCCAGAGAGGTAGCAGCAAAAATTTCCATATGGAAGACTGAAAAGTCATAAAATAAATACACGATAAAGGAAAAAAAAGGTCAATGAATGTAAGCAACATTTACATAATGTGACATAAACTGATATTTCTGGTAAAGTCTGTATGGAAGACCGAAACTGACAAATAAATATGCAAAAATAAGTGGCATAATTAAGAATTACACTTATATGCCATTACCAAATATAGTATTAAACAAATGTACTATATTATACTGTATTATATCAAATATTAGGAGGTAGCACAGTGGTTTGTGACAGAACAGCAACCTGTCCAGCTTGAACCCTGCCTCTCACCCCTGGCAGCTGGGACAGGCTCCAGATTCTCAGTCTTTTAATGACATTCTGTACTGCAGATGATGAGATATTCAGTCCTCGCGATTTTACACAAAGGGACATCAGTCTGAAATTGTAGACTCTGCCCATCTTTACTACTCTCTCCTTCTAAGATGCTCTTTTTATACACCCAGTCATGTTACTGACCTACTCTCATTTAATCTAATGAGGAGAAAAATGTTCCCCAGTCTGCTTGTTTTTAGTTCACTTCATTTTTCAGTCTTTAGTTGCCTCCATCCTGAAATTCTAAATACTTTGAAAATGTACCTTTTTAACAAACATTTGATGTGTTTTATAAATAAAACGGTGGATAAAATATGTGTTTGTGACATTTGCAAATTATTACATTATATTTTTATTTACATTTTACAAAGGACTGCAACAGTTTTGGAATTCAGGCTTGAGGTATGGAGGACTGAATATGCCAAAACTAGAAATTTACAAATTCATTCTATCATTCAATTATTTATTTATGTGCATGGTTGGTTTTGTATAAGGTATGGCATAGAGGCCATAAAAGTAAAAGAATGTAAAACTCATAATCTAGTACATTTATGGGCTTTACTTTTCTGCATCCTCCCAATGACCAGCAGAGGACGAGTCCTCTGTTTGCAAAATAAACAAACAAACAAACAAATAAATAACTGTTCACTTTTATTTATGAGCTCAATAAAAACTTTACTGATAATTTTATGTCCTCATTCACTTCTCTTAGTATTATTTGATAACACATGAGTTACAGTAAAAAAAACAAACTATTAAGCAGAATACCCTTTAGGGCATGGCTTTCAATGAAAAGCAGTCAACTTAAACAGAAACTAATGGAGGCAGAACGCTGACGGTAAAGAGGAAATAGTAACAGTGTGAAAGAGTAAAGTCCTGTGAATCAGTAACATGGGTTTAGTGTTGGAAAGAAACAGTTCATTTATTCAGGCACTGAGGACTTATAAGTGTAGTTTGGGGTATTTTTGTTTAGTAGTACTTTTTAAGGACTTGTTAATGTTTATGAATGTGCAGTATTTTTAACATGAAAGTTAATAAGTGATTATATTTGTGGATATATACTATGAGACACACAACCAGCAGCATGGTGGGCCTATACTTAGCAGAGGGCAAGGGTTTGAGTGTTTCTGTGTGGAGCTTGCATGTCCTCTGCATGGCTTTTATCTCTAACTTTGTGTGCAAAATATAGTGCTTTGTGAGGGCTTATCATATTTAGTAAGACTAGCATTATCTAAATGCTGGCCATTTCCATAAATGCTTAGAAAATGACTTCCACTTCGTTAAAACTTGTGTATGCTTATATTAAGCTCAGTATGTGCTGTGTTATGAAGCCATAGAAGTGGCTGTTGCCTCAAGCACAAACAATAATTACTGACATACCTGGTATTAACTCTCCCTCCTTCATGTTGGAGACGTTTTTGGCTCCAGGGCTGCCCAACCCTTTAGACCTACACAGCAGTGTAACACTATGACTCAGCTCTTAAGGAGATGTACCAGTAAAAGACGATCTGCTTAAACTGTACATTCAGCGTATGCAGAACTGTTTAGACCACCAACATCTGTCTGCACCCATCGCTGCTCTGGTCCTGACCGTACAGTGAGTCCCTGTGCACTGAACTATTCCTTTAACGGAGCACCAGCACTCAACACGTGGTCTGATCCTGCTCCCATCCATTCACAGCCACTCTGAAATTACACTGGCACTAAGACGCAACACTGTGGCAGTAAAGGGAGAATCAGCCCGACCAAATTTAGACTGAGAACAATTTGGATCAAGTGCAAGATCAGTCAGTAGGCCAGTGCTCCACCACTTTGGTCCAGACTGAAACTTCTACACCGATCCAGCCTCCAAAGATAGCGTGGTAAGTATAGAACAAAACACGAGTAGAAGGGGGTCAAAGTTGAAAAGCTGGTCATCTAAAACCTGCAAGCAGATAGATTAATAAATGATTATTACAATTGTAAAATTTCTTAGGGATGTTATTAAAAAATGCAAATCATTTTAAAACTATTTTATAGAAGTAACTGCAATACTGACCTAATTACTGAGTAATAATTGGTCTATAACTTTCCTTCTAAGCTCTCATTTCATGGGACACTAAAACTGAATTGATAAGAAGTTTGATGATAACAGGTAGTAAATATTATTTAGCTTTGGGTATCTTGCTGTTAACAGTAAAATATGGAATCTCAAATAAAGTGAAAAGTTTCCGGCCAAAATAAAGCTTGTTAAAACATATATACATATATATATTAAACAACAACAACACAAAACTCTAATTTACAGAGTTCTGCTCAGATCTCTGTTCCCTTTGTGGGTTATTCACTACCCTTATAGACTTGACTTGCAGGATTAGCCCCATATTTACTGTTCAGGTTAGTATTCAGTGAGTTTCCACAGGAAGACTGCAGAAACATGTGACAGATTTCGGCAACACTGTAGCTGCTAATTTGCGTTTTTTCCTTTTGTTAAAAAAACCCTTTATCCTGAAATTAAGCATCACATTACCTCGGTAAATCAAATAACGTATGATCATGACTCACTTTTGACCAAATGCTACTTTGGTTTGGTTTGTTTCTGCGGACCTGTAATGGAAGTATATTTGAGGTTTTAACCTCGCGGTCCTCGCTGACTTTGGCAAGACTTCCTCAAACACCACCATGACAAAACTTCTTTGGTTTTTTCCAACATGTCTAAACAGCCATGAGACGGACTGTTACAAAATGTGGTACACGCATTCATGGCGCTCAAAAGAGTGATCCTGACGACTTCCACTGATCTGCTGCTTTTGTCTTTCAGTAAAAAAACACAATGAAGAAAATTAAAAATGACTGAAAAAAAGTTACGCCAGCAGCCCCTTGCACCCAAAATGCAGCCTTCCTTCCTTTAAAACATCAATCAAAATATACATAGACAAAATAAAGAAATAGCCCTAAAACATTGAGTTTCTACAACATGTCATATCTTTTTAAGAAGCACAGATTTAGCTACCTTCTTCAGTGCTGCTGCACTCGCGATGTGTTTGAATTACAGCTCCTGGGCCGTTGCTGCCCATTTAAATAGTCCTGACCTGTTAACTGGAATGCACCATGTTTCTCTGGCAGTGGGGACAGTGCTGATATTTTGTAGTGCAGTTTTTGCTGTTTAATTTTAGTTTTCTTTTAGAGGGTTTAGTTATTATTTTATCCTTTGTTTGCTTTGTTGATCTTCGGCAGCTTAAACGGACAGGGTTTTTGTAGTTTGTTTGAATACTCAAGTCTTAGTTTATCCTCCTTCTGTGTCTCAGTAAGGTTGAGACATGGTAAGGTGGTGTTGATGGCTTCTTTCACTTGGTGCTTGAGGTAGATTTTGGCCTCAAATTAATATCAAATAGTCTCATATTCATTTTATGTAAATAAAATTTTTAAGAATTTTCAAAATCTCCTGTACATGAAAATCTCTACTTGGTCAGAGGGAATTATGCTGCATGTTAACAGGTGACAACCACCAGAATCAGGAGGACTCATCCTGTGCTGAGGATGCACTCACTGACAGCATCGTCCAGCCGTGAGTGTCTCATGACAGTGGGGAACACAGTGATGTCAGTGATACTGGTTAAATACTGGAAGTCACTCCCTAATACCTCAGCAAAACCGATCACACCTCTAGGACGGTGACACTTCCTCAGGATTACAGTTACTCAAGTTGCCCGTGACTTGCTGTCACTTCTACTATGTCACATGATTATTTACGTCAGCCTTCTTCTGAACCTGCAGGGACTCTTTTGTCTAAGCCTTGACCAGATAGGACATCCTGTTTTATTCAGCGCCAGACAAACATTCCGTTTGTGTCAACACAGCCTTCGCTGCCATCGTCCTGTTTGAGTTCATCCAAACTCAGAGCTGTGTGACTTTAAACACAAAGGACATTTTAGTTTCACGCATGCCTTCCTGACAGCACCATTTCATTTCACTGCACTATTCAAACCAGCTGTTTGAAAGATTAGGAAGCACTGAGACATTTCTTTGCCGCATCATTACTGGCTACTCCAACCTGCTGCTGACCTTCTACCACTCGTCCATTGAGAGCCTGCTAACCTACTGCATCACAGTATGGTACGGCAGCTGCACCAAGGCGGATAGAGTGAGGCTTCAGAGTGTGGTCAAGACAGCACAAAAGATCATCGGCTGCCCTCTCCCCTCCCTGATGGACATTTATTCCTCCCGCTGCCTCAGCAGAGCAGCAAACATTATCAAGGACAGCTCCCACCCTGGTTTCAACATGTTCAACCTGCTTCCCTCAGGGAAGCGCTACAGGTGCCTCAGCACAAAAACCCACAGACTCAAAAACAGTTTCTTCCCCAAAGCCATAACCACCCTGAACTCACACATGCACTGATAGCACAGCCCCCCTCCCATTTTTTTTCTTCCCACTTCCTCTATTAACCACCACTGTGCAATACCAATTCTATGTGCAATAACCCAACTGTATATACACAACACTATTTATTACATATTACTTTTTTTAAAACCGGCTTGTATATTTGTACATATATATATATATATATATGTATATACATATATATATATATATATATCTTTTTCCCTATGTTAATACTGCCCATATGTATATAGCGCTGCATGTTTGCACTGAGTAGGAGATGCTCTGTATCTCATTGTACAACTGTATAGTGACAATAAAGGCATTCTATTCTATTCTATTCTATTCTATTCTATTCTATTCTATTCTAAAAATGTTAAATTCCAAGTTGGAAACTGGGCTCACTACTGCATATGAATGACATACTTGCCAAAATATGTCACTGATATTTTAAGGATGCTGAAAAAAAACACTGCCTTTGCTGTAACGTTTTGTCAAAATATATCCAACAAGTGAAAAACACCCACATCAAATCCATCTGCAAAGCACATTACCATGCATTCTTAAAATAGCCTTGCATATTCACCAGAAAGAAAGAAAAAAAGAAAAACTTTACTGACCCAGTGGGAAAATCTGAAGGGTTGACCCCGCCTACTTTAAGGCAACATTAGTTATAAAACTCTCCAGCACATGTGCAGTGACCCCCAGCTGCACATGTTCCTCCTCCCTGAATGAGATCATCATGTTTGTCTCTTTGGTATTGTCTCAAGTTCAAGTTTGAACGTTTTAGTGCTCAAATATTATCATTAAAAAATTCATCAAAAATGAAAAACATATTAAGAATATTTAGTTTTACTTTGCACCGTGTCAGCAATCATTCAAATGATATCAAGCACATCACGAATGAGTTGCTGATACTTGAATTCAATGAGAAAGTGACACAGGTGCTGCATTCAAAATAAGAGGATTATCAGCCAAATGCCTATAAAGTAACAGCAAAAGTGCTGATTAAGCACAAAAACCGGACAGTTTACTTTCATGAATGTGTTAATGATGTGTTGCCTTCGCTTAAAGGTTTACGATCATGTTTTACATGTAAAATTTGAAGTAATTTTAACTGTAGTGATATAGTGACGTGTGATAGCTTCTTTTTTCACTGCCTGAAATTACAAATACTAAAAGTACCTCAAACCACATTTGAGTGCATATGAGGAACGCATTGCGTTACTGTACTAACTGTTAATCAGAAGCAGCTTTACAGACTCTCCTGTTATTATTGTAAGTACATAAAAAACCGCTAAGCACGAGCACGCAGGCGCGAACGCGCGTAAACAAAGCCTGGTGCAGGATGCGCAGCGCAAACACGTGTAGGGCCTGAACATTGCGACACAGCGCATTTGTACGTTTTTCTTCCCGCAAATTCCCATAAGGAGCTGCGACTTACGAGGAAAACCCTCCAGTTTCACTTTACGGGAGGAAGGAGAGTGGGTGCACAGAATCATTACACAGTTCCTAGAAGGAGATGCACCGAGTCGGGCGGGGATCCCTGCTATGAGGAGAGATAGTTGCAGAGTTTATGAGAATCACAGCAGGACACAGCACTCGGGTCTAACCCTCCAGCTTCGCCTGTCCGCTCGTGGGTGATTCCGGTGAAAACAAGAGAAGAAACACTTTTTTGGGGAGGCAAAAAAAACTTCCAATTCCATCAAAATGCCCCATTCGGTTTCGTTCCTGTTGTATCAAACACTGCCCCTCCTCTCCTTCTCTTCCTTTCCCTCTGCACATTCCTGCACTAACAAAATAAAAACACTACCGGATCCCCTAGTGCCGGAATCCCACCCCTCGGGTTGGATGTGAGGAAGAAAAGAAACCTTGTTTTTCACGATCAGGAGACAACAACAGAGGACATGAGCTCCGGAAGCACCAACACAGAGGGAAACATTTACAGTGACAGTATGAAACAATGAGGCATCCTGCTAAACTATTAACAAACAAAAACAAATGCATGAAAGCGGCGATAGGCGCACATGTAGATTTCAACCACAGAGAAGTTACTTACGCATAAACTCCAAGCAGGCGAGACATTTCCCCAAAGCGAGCACAGAGCCCTGCATGGACATTTCTCACACAGATTACAGATGCTTTTAACTAAAGGGGGGGAAATCTAACAAGTTTCTCGTATGTTTAAACCGTTCATCCTGTCCCTGCAGCCCGGTCCTTCCACTCCAAAGTCCCTGCAGCTTCACAGCTTCATGAGCTCTCAGAAAGAGGATTGATTTGGGTCAGCGAAGTTTCCCAACCCCCTTACCCAGCAAAATAAATGGGCCAACACCAGTGCCAGCCGCCTGCTGCTGGGGTGGCACTGGCTCTGCTGCCAGGGGATTGGTTATTCTGTGTGCTCGGTCAGTGGTGGGCACTGGGCCTGGGACAGAGAAGAACACAAGAGATGGAAGAAAGAAGAGAAAGAATGGCACATGGAGACCTAGTTTGAGAGAAGAGAGGCCTTGAATAGATTTGCAGAGTTGAGAAGGTTCAGGTCACTCGGGTTCGCTGCAGAGATTTTAGATTCGGAATTTGAGTCCTTGTGTTTTTGTTAAAGTCAGACTCTTACTCCAGTGCAAAAGCTTTAGCATCAAAATTAGCAAAGTACCTAAAGATCATGATTCACTGTATATCTCACATTTATGTTGCAGCTGCAGTTTTATCTACACTGCTCAACAAATCAGGGGAACACTTGATCATCACAGCATAACGCAAAGTCAGTTACACTTCATGGATATCAGTGATTCCACATCACCTGCTTTGGTGCAAATCAAAGTGTCAACAGCTGTAGTGGGGAGGGAACATGACCCCCAGATAGGCTTTTGCAGGTGGTTGCCCATCAGGACTGATGTCTGTCTAGTTTTGCTATCCTTCAGTGGGACCAGTGCACAACCAGCACAGTGCAGCTCGACTGGGATTACTAACGAACATCAGAACTGGCAGGGCTGCTGCCGGTTGGCCCTGCTCTCACAGATGAAAGCAGACTCACAGTGAGCATGTGCCCAATGTCTAAGCATCCAGACTCTTTCATGTGCTCTCACGCTTCTGACACACCCAGGAGAGGAGACTCAAACTACAGCAAAACTTGCATAACATCTTCAGGTTTGAACCTGCCCCAGACATCAGGAGCGACGGGTGAATCTGACTGAAAAATGGAGGACACCACACCTCGTAGGGTAGCCACTCTGAAGCCATACTTTAAACCATTCTGTTTTATAATTCAACTAAAAAAAAGAGGGGCATAATTTATAAAAATTAACATAATATGGTCTCAAATTAGGTTTGAAACTGGTGACACAAACTGTTGACCTATCAGTGAGTGCTCATAAATTGAATAAAAAGTCATTTTCCTAGAGACAATTTGGCTTCTCTTTAAAACTACAGTTAATCAAAGAGTGGATTTTTTTTAAACCACCATCTGTAAAGGAAGTTAATTGAGGAAACAGGTGCTGGTGGATGATTGTGTAGCTTTAACAAAATATAAGTATTGTATCCTTCACAACTGTTGATATTACAATTACTTCCTAGACTTGTAAAATCCTGAGTTTCATAAACCTGTATGCTGGGTTTTTGCTTCCAAGAAGCCTTTAAATTCGTGGAACTGGTATTCCAAACTAAAACCAGAGTCCTGGATTGTATTTCATGTCTCGCAAGTATGTGAAAACAGCTCCACCCCCACACAACCCCAGTGCAGCCCTGTGCTGTTTTTATCTAAAAGGCTGTTTAAGAAACCTCCCTTCCCAGCTGCAGGGGACAGAGCTGTCTTCACAGGTTTTGTGTCACCAGTTTTCTGCCTCTCGGCTATTTGATTTATCACTCTAGCGATCTAGTGGAAAAAAAAAAAAAAAAAAAAAAAAAGAGAAGAAGGTGACATAGGGTCACAGAGGACTGATAAGAAGAAAGAGGTCAACATCGTATAAGAGTTTCTTTTTATTGTTCAATGCATGGCCACACACATATACTGGTTTTCTTTTGCACAGTGCAAGATGGGACAGTCACTATGGAAATGGTGATGTAGATGGGGTACATTTTAGGAGTTTACAGGGGTCCCACCTTCCTCGGGGAAAAGCCAGCTAGCTCCTTCTCTCTTCTTAGCCTCCATAACGACTAGCTACAACATGAGGCCAATCGGCTTCTAGCTACCCGCCTCGCACTAACGTTACACCTCGATAAATAGATTCTAGGCTCCTTTTAATTTTCAGAACTGAAGGACTTGTTTAGTCGATCAATGCACGACAGCAACCGCTTTCCTTTCCCTTAAACATTCTTGCATATATCATTCAGATTTAGCTTAGAAAAAGCAAAATAAACAACATCATTTGGGTACAAAAATAAAATCCAAATTAAAACCTTTAACAGGGCAACACCTGTCATGTTTTTTTTCCTATTCTCATACTGAGATAGCACAATACATAAGTCACTGGTCACAAAAGTACACTGCAAATAAAGAAAAACCAAAAAAAAAAAAAGCCACATAGGAAAGAAACCGCTCCCAGAGAAGTCTTCCTCAACCCTTCCTAGAGGCTGACGAGCTACGAGATGCCCGTTTCGTTTTTGAGGGCTGGAAGCCTCGAGCGTCAGGTGAACAGAGCACGTTTTCTCTGTCTCTAAGCTGTCGTCAGACAGCCTTGACTTTACAAAAACACAGCCCCACCAGACTCGCACATTCTTGACCCTGCTTCTCAAATACAGACTGAAGGGAAAGGGGAAAAAGGGAACGGAAATCCAAACCACTGCTCTAAATATCTATATGGATTCAGCTTGAATGTGTTTGTGTGCTCGCCGTTTCTCTCAACACGTATGTACTCGTTTGCTAACATATACAGTGTATTCCTGGTTAGGGAGTGAACCAGGGGCACTTAAAATTGTGTAGCGTCATCCCGCCATTTCCTCACCCCAACCACTAGGGGTCACTCTTTATGTTTAGGATTAGGAGTGGGAGATCTGCTGTTTCTTATAGCGTCGTTTTGCCCGCCTTTCTCTTTTTTTAGTTACTTTTTTTTTGTTTTTGTTTTTTTAACTCCACTATTTACTTTTCCAGCCCTCTAAGCTTTTTAACTCCTCGATCCAGCTTTCTTTTCAGTTGTTTTTTTGCCTTTGGAGACGCAGATACACACAGAGCAAAAGAGTGGGAGAAAGAGAGAGGGAGCGAGTGTTGTGATCGATCAGCTGTTCGCAGCGCCGACAGCTGCCCCCCTTTTGACCTCTCAGCCAATCTCCTTCCACTGACGGTAGAACTCCACAATGTTCTTCAGCTCCATACCTGCCGAGCCAGTCGCCTGGATTGCCGCCTGGTGGAGAGAAAACAAGGCATGAAGATAAGATAAGAGTGCAAAATATAATATCAAATAACTCTAATGAAGTAACAATATAACTAACTATATCCTGAAAAATAAATAAACACAAAGTATTTCTCAAATTTGTACATTTTTAAGCTCAGTCGGCAGAACTTGTCCGCAGTCTGCAAGCGGTGACAAAACTTGTCACCTTCTCAGACCAAAGATAAACTTCACCTACAGACCCAGTGAGTTAAACACAAAAGTACAACAGGAAACACCACGAAAGCCTTAAAGAATGTGAGAACTTTCATCAATGACAGCATGTAGTTCACACTCTTTGCAAGATAGATTTTTTCCCCTAAATGTTTGCTTCAAATATGCTGAACCCTTCACTTCTAATTTTAGTATTGCCCAGACTGAGGTAACATCTGATGCGCTTCCTGGATGCAGACTTTTTAATGTATTTCTTTATGTTATCATTTTTTATGTTCTATTTCTATTTTTTGTTCAGCTTTTTGGTTTTCCTTTGTTTCCCGCACCACCTCTGCTCCATCTGTAGCAGTGGTAGATGAGGTGAATGTGGGATGGTGAGTTTGAGGTCAAACTTTCCAGACATTTGTGGCAGATGCAACTATAGTATAAATCGTAGGTGACTTCCTTCTCGAATTACCGCATTCACAAGACTTTCAGAAAACTTGACCTCTGACCCTCGAGGTTGAGATCACTGGGATTCAAATACATCCGAGATCTCTAGTAGATACACCTTTGGTATAAATTTGAAGCTCCTATGTCACCTCGTTCTAGGGTTAGTGCATTCACAAATGCCGCGTGCCTGCCCGCAGAGGTGACGACAATAGCCTTTTATGGCTGAGCGGTAAAATTACAACAAAGTCCGACTCCTTGGATGCAGATATATTTAAAAATGAGGAGTGACTCAAGACTTTTGCACAGTGCTGTATCTTGGCAAATACTGATCCGTGTTTAACAGTGATGAACACAAAGCAGTGAAGACAGCACTGAAGCCAAATTAGAGCAGAAACTATAGGTGGGAAAGGTCCTGAGTGCTCGTGTCTGTGAGATAAAACATACATCGAGTTACTGACCTTCATCGCTGCTGACCGAGAGCAAAGCTCCTCCACTTCATGGCCTGTAAGAATGGTCACCATACCGGCTGTATCTTCATCTCCGTTGCTCTGGGAGACTGTTAGCTGACGGCAACTATCCACCATCTTGTACAGATGCCTAGAAACAAGGAAACTGGGTCAGTCAAGCTTGAAGTCATATTCATGGGAACAAATAAGGCGTCAGCAGAAGAGAAGTAGGGCTCACCAGGCTTCGATGTCCTGCCGCTTCAGCTTATCTCTTTCAAAACTTCGACCTGACTCCTTTTGGCAGCGGATGTATCTACAGAGAAAGAAAGAAATAAGATTTAAAGAGAATTTTTATTGAAATAAATGTTCATCTCACAAGTTAACCCACCTGTTGCCTTTACGAAATTCAGACTCCAGGAAGCGGATTCCATCCCTCGCACCAGCATTTTCCTTCTTTAACCTGTCAAGTCCATCAATCACTAAAAGAAAAGGGGAGTCCAGATTAAACACCTGGGCGAACAGCAACTCCAGTGCTCAGAAGGTCTGGAGGTTGATTTTGACTCGTACACTTTGAGCAGAGGGCAAATCACAATGAAGCTAGAACCGAGTTCATTTAATTGCAAGTCAGTGAACAGTGACGGGAAGTGCACGAGGGAGGCGCCAGGGGAATGACGTGCCGGCCAGAGATGATTTACTCCACGTGGAATGCAGGTATGCACCCAAACCAATCAGTAACCAGGTCACCCCAAACTGGCACATGTGACCAACTGCTGCTGTCCAGTGTCATTAGTCAGGAAGCAGCTCGGTACACACCAATTAAACCAGAGCTGTCACAACCACTAGTGAGGATTTTTTTCTCTTTTTTTAGGGCAACAAATAATTATAAAAGAATCAATTTTCTATTAATAATCAGTTAATCAGTTTTTTTTAGGCTAGAAGTTATAAAGTAGTGAAGATTGCTTGTAATGTTCAAGCACCACAAAAATAACAAGACAAATCAGCAAATACTGATTTTATAAGTTGTTTAAAATATTAAATTGAATTTTACGATGACTGATAATAGATTTATGTTTGTTTCAGCACCACTCATTCCTTTCACAATTTGTGTTACGTTACATGTTACAGCCTGACTCTAAATTTATTTATTATTTATTATTATTATTTATTTATTCATTTTCTGTCAAATTCTGTAAAAAAAAAAAAACTAGTCTCCATCTGTGACAAACTCGTCCACAAAAGGGGAAAAAAAATCAACAGGACTGTGTTGAAAATATGTTTAACTTCACTTAGTAAAGAAAGAAAAAAGTGAGGCTTGATTTCCGAAAACTTAAATACATCACACATCGACTTCAAAGTAAGGTAACACAGACTCTTCGTCTTGACCAACATGTGGATCAGTCGTGTTTATGAGCAGAGTCACTATCACAAATCCTCCTCTTAACAACTTTTAGACTTGATTAACTTTATTAATGATCTATTTAAAGTTGCATTTTTGTGCCAATCAGGATTTTCTGCAGGTGTCACCAAGATATAGTTTTAAAGATGTATTTTATGACTACAATAATTACACTAATACCAAAATATAGCAGGGATCTGTTTTTTCCTGCATTCCCAGCCGTATGCAGGAATAATTTCCAATAATATAATACTAAGAAGAATTGAAATCAAAACAATCTGAAGCCATTAAAGAAACAGAAAATGGATGACTAGACTGGCCAGTTAAAAAAATATTTTTAGTTAATTAGTTTTTGTAAAAATCTACGTTTCAGAAATGAGAAACCAGGGTTACCCCTACGAGGGATCCGAGAAGGAAAGTGTTAAGACAACCTGGCATTTTTCCTGCATAATCTTGGCCTTGGGTCCAATTCCAGTGGTGAGTAAAATTGTGCGAATTTATGGAGAGGCTTTTCAGACTTTTTTTTAAATAAAGGATTAGGTTCAGACTTATATTTTGCTCTGTCATCCTATAAAGCACAATCACTGAACAAGAGAAACATCCCTGTAAATCCATTAATCCCCACCACCTATGTGGGGAAATGGTACAAACAGCGGCTGTGTACCGCTGTTCAGGACAAAAGATGCGACAGTGCACTGACCTGTTCGTGGGATGATGATGATAAAGCAGCCGCTACCAGCCAGCTGCCGGATGAGGTTCAGATGCTGGCACAGAGCAGCTGTGTCTGGCACCAGGTAGGGAGACATGGATGACTGGGCTTTAGGCTGCTGAAGGCTGCCCTCTAGCTGCGACACCTCCAACTGCAAGAAGAGGACAGAAGAAAGGAACCTAAGTCGTTATGATCTGTGATTAAATTAAGAAGCGTGTAGATTTTATTTTATTATGTATCATAATCAGGGTCAGTGATGGATGCTTGTAGTCTAATAAACCATGTCACTCCTTGCTTTCTCTTCTCAAGATTTCTCCAATAAATTTTATGAACATTTTGTCACAGCTGATAAAAGATAATTACATTCTGATGACACTGGTGCACATGGCATTTGATATACTACATAATGTATTTACTAATGCTGCATGTCTCCTCCCGCCCCCTGTTGGTTACCTGTATATCACTAAGCTCTGTGGTGTGGCCTTACAAACTGGAAGCTACCAAACGTGAGCAGGAGGTTGTCTCTCATGGTCTCTCCTGCCTTCAGTTTGTTTTTGTATGATTTAGAGTCGTTTCTGATGGACTCTGTGGCCCTTTTTTCACAACTTTATTTCTATTAGATTTAGATCTAATGTTTGTTTGTGTCAGAGACAGGAAATCTGCTGTGGAGTGGTTGGAGTTGCTTCCTTTCTTCTTGTTAACTCTGGCCAGCCAATCAGGCTCATGTTTTATGTTAATGACAGATTATTGTTAATTACAGCTGTTTTTTCTCTGATTATGTTGGACCTCTTTTGCAGTGAGCTTTCTGAACACTTTGTGTGTTTTTTTCATCACTAAAGAGGGAGGCTGTTCTCATATCCAGCACTTCTTAGAGACATACACATTCTCTTTGAGCAGGTCCTATGATGCATAAGCAGCAGCAACACCCTCACTTGCAGACAGCGGTTTTTAAACCTAAATTGAAAACTTAATCTTAATAATTAAACCAATCATTAACCAATTAGTAAACATCACCATTTCATGATTTGTTAATTGTAAAGAAACTATAATTAACTATAATTATAATACCATAATTAGTCATCAATTTAACATGTATTAGTGATTGTTATAAAGTGATAACACAAAGAGTCAGGGGACAGTAATTAAAATAAAAACCTGTAGTCGAAGCTGGGCCATGTCCCTCATTAATCGATTTCGACGAGCCTCCTCTTCAGCCTGGACAAACAAAGTTAAAAACAAAAACAAACAAACAAGCAAAAAAAACCCCCCAAAAAACAAAAACAGGGGGTTAATATGTAAAAAAAACATGTTTGGTTCCAGGTCATTATATATTTATTTTATAGGTCACAATAGTTTTCACACTTACACAACACCACAGGTTTTTTAAAATTTTAAACTGTGTAATAACTAAAATGTCAATCACCATGCGAAACTGGGCCTTGGCCTGCTGCACCAGATTATCCTGTTTGGACTGACTAATGCTGGTGAAGATGCCCGCCTCTGGGTTGAAGTGCAGCACGTTGCCTTGGAGACTTGTCAGGAAGTGGCCAAAGCTGCGAATACAACACACTCGTACCACACACTGAAAGAAACACAAAGACAAAAAAAAACAAAACAAACTAATGACGCAAAGATTTAGAACTGAGGATATCTGATTACACATTTAGACTTCACAGGAGTTTTACTCAAATATCTCTGTACTTAACTATATCTGAAGATATGTTGCAGTAGTGGTTTCAGGAAGTATTTGGTTGTCATTTTTGAAAACCAGCTGACTGCATATTTGTCGAATGGACAGTCATTTACCAGTTATTACTCTTTAACACCACAGATGGTGAAGTACATCTTGATTTGTCAGCAAAGGCAGAAACAGAGACAGCAGAATGTTCTTATGTTGGCCAGGTCTAAAGAGCTATAAACAGCTTTTCTAAATGATCAGTTTATCTGTAGGTTGAGTTCTAAGTCGATTAAATAACTTATTTGTGTTCATACCCCCCCGATTCCAATAAACAGTCCACAGTCTGTAAGTATTTAGGTCACTATTACATAACACTAAGAGAAAAGCTATTTTTCTGTTAAATGACTATTAAGTAATACTTTCAGCTCTAATTTCAATTACTGAGCTAATTTCATTAAATGTTTAAATCTTGTAAAATTAAACTCTTATTGCATTTTCAGTGATTCTTTAATAAAACTGAATCATGTTTTCGTCTGTATTTATTGTAGTTTTTGTTTGTCTAAACTTATTTCGAGTTGGAGCAGTGTAGACTGTACAATGACGATCCCCGCTGAATCTTTGTCTATGATGCATGGCTGCTCCCCTTGGTGGCGTAGCACATTGATCATGATAACAGCAGGATGACATAACAACAACCAAATAATCTGTGCTGCAACACCTCAAACTAGAATTTCTTCTTTGTTTTCTCACATCCATTTCATATGCTGTTTTTTTCCTACAACATGTGTGGATATTGTGTTGACTTTATGTTGTGCTCTCATTGGCTGGTTTGACAGACACAGGTCCAGGGAGCAGTTACATTGTCAGATGGTAATTCTGGATTTCTCATATTGTCTGAATTTTGTCCCTTTACAACAGCCATTTTTGATCTTCTCTTTGTAGGACTGTTGTTTGGAGTCACGACCAAAGAACACCATTCTTTCACATGTGTCATCTTTTTCCTACAATAACCAAAATCTCAGTGTTTACCCAGCTTAAGTCAATAAATCAGAGACAGACAATTTCCTTTTGTGCCTTCCAGTGTTTTTAGCCTGCACTTAATTTGATGTGCACGTATGAGTCTGAGTGCCTGTACCTCTTGTAGGGGACTGAGGGAGGGGTTGCGGCAGGAAAAATCAAGGCGGCGGTGGGCTACACTGAGAGCAGGCAGGTGTCGCAGAGCCAGATCCTCAGGCAGCAGCAGACTCTGGACCAAATCCGGTCGCTCACACTCATTTAACAACTCTGTCACTTCAGCGTTCAGACCGAGCTCTGCAGCAAGAACACACACACAGATACAAATTAGTACCATAAACGTAGACTCAGAGCACACTCACCAGAGTGTTAAAGACACACAGGGAGATAACTATTCAGTGCGAGAGCTGAGCGTTACACAGTATTGTTGGTAAAGTGAGTGTACAGCACAGGAATGAGATCAGAGCTCAGATGTAAGCACAACAAGAAAAATCACCTAACTGCATTAAAAAAAATGTGTTGTTTTGATAACACGTTTCACCGTGGTGACACACTCACAACACACAATTCGTTTTACTGCTTTACATCTCCTGAGCTACCAAGTGTTATTTGGTTCGTGTTTCCAAGAAATAAATAAAGTTCAGCTTCAGAAAAAGTCATTTAAGAGATAATTAGGCTAAGGATAAAGAAATGCGCTTGAATGAGGCTCAGAGTGAGTAGTAATATCGATAAGATCTAGATTTTAATCTTTAAGGACACAGGAGAAATAAAATGCCAGATCCTGACTGCCGTTGAGACAAGCAGAAATCTCTGTGCAGTGCAGTCAACCAGTAACTCACCAGCCTCGAGCATCTTGCTGCCATCTGGTAGCAGGTTGAGCAGCACAGACAGTCGGTTCCACAGGCTTTGAGAACTCTGCAGAGAACACACAGATGATCACGGTTTGTGAAATACAATCCTGAAAAGTCAGCGTTTCGTAAACAAAGCAGGAAAGAATCTGTCACCTCACCTGCGCACACATGAGGATAATATCGGTATTTGTCCGTAGCCAGTCTAGAAACACCTTAACAACTTGGATTAACCCCTGATTGGTCATAATCTCCAGTTTCTCTAAGAGGGTTTTTTCACTATGTACTGACTGAGTGCTGTGTTGACTTCCTTCCGAATCAGAGTCCAAGTCTGGTGAATTAGGAAAAATGAGCCAAAAGACAAGCTTGATTAGAACACTGTGAACCTTCTGTGGTCAGATGATTGAGCATCATAAAGGGAACACAGATTTTATGTTTTATATAAAACTAATGTTAAACATTACCATTTTCACTGGTTCCATTGGCAGTACCGGGGTTCATTTCACAGGGGGAATCTCCAGGAGGAGGAGGAGGAGTCTCTTGGGAGGGGGGAGCTGAGCTGTCAGTAGGGGTTGGAATACTTGAGGACGACGAAGCATGAGGCCTTAAAAGCATGTTACTGAATGTTGGTGCCAGGCGAAAGCATCTCTTAGCCTGGAAGAGCTGAGAAGACATGGCCTGCAGGTTACTGGTAATGCTGGAGTCACTGGACATGAGAGGCCCATTGGTGGTCGGAGGGGTGTCGGTGGTATCTCTCTCTCCTCCGACTTCCTTTGGTTGGTCCTCATCTTCGTCATCCTGGTGCTCCCGGACGTGACCCTCTGAGTTTTCAGAGTTTTCCGTGTCCTCTATGTCTTCTAGGTCTGAGCGAGACTCTTGACTGTTCATGTCTGAATCAGTTTCTACATCAAACGCTGTTCCTCCTTCCTCCTCCTCCTCTTCCTCGGAGCCGCTTCCCCAGCTGCCCTCCTCGCCCAAGGCATCTCTCTTGGGCTCCTTCTTCACAGATGACAAGCTGACTGGCGTTCCTGTTGTGGTCCCACCCGTTGAATCAGCACGGCCCTTTCTTTCTTCATCGTCATCTTCTTCTTCTTCACTCTCGAAGCCTTCGCTCAAGTCACTTTCATCCTCTCCGTGACAGTCTTTGCGAGCACAGCGGCGACGGCGGAGTCTAGAAAGGCGGCTGTACTTCTTCTTCTGCCTCTGCTTCTCTTCGTTCATCTTGCGTTGTTCTTCTATGCTGCCGTGCTTGTTGGCTGCAACCCTTTCAGAGCCATCTTCATCCTTATCCTCCTCATCCTCTTGCTCCAGGGAACCATTTTGCAAAGGCCTTTCACCAGAGGGATCTGTCGGTGCAGCGGTCGTATCCTTCATGTCCAGATCATCTAGATAAGAGATAAAAACTGCATCTTAATTTCATTCAGGTTCTTTGAGGATGTTTCTCTGGAAAAAAAATTACTTTCAACTATGTATTTGACTAAACATTAGTATGTTCAGTGAAATACATAATGCTTACTCACTCAGAGGAACTTTAATTTCGCTCAATATACAACCAAGTTAAGCAAATGCTTTGTAAAAATAGAGAAACTTCACAAGAGCTCCAGTTTTACCAAAAGATGTTTACTTTAAACCACAAAAATACTGGTGGAAGCCAGTGGCACCACTCAGCCTTGTTGGATACACCTATTGTAACAATTCAAAAATCCTACATCACTTTGATCTTAGGTTATCACATTCACAGCATTTTCAGAAAACTTCTGACCTTCAGGTCAAGGTCACTAAAATTTGAACTAGTCCGGTTAGTAGATACACCCATGGTATCATTTTGAAACTCCTACATCGCTTCATTCTCGAGTTCTCCATCAGCCTTTTAAGGTTGAGGGGTGTATGGGCTTACCATTATAAATAAAGCATTAGGGCTGGACAAAAATATCTTTAACTGCTCAATAATCACTGTTAGCACTTTCTTTATATATAGCGTGTGATTAAAATAAAATGCAAAGACACGACTTCCTTCCTTTCCTTGGAGTGCTGTTATGTGCATAGTGTCAGTAGTTGTCATCACTTTATAATTGTTTGCTTCTGTCCTAATTTGTGCTGACATATACTGTGTATGTTAACATAGACAAATTCTCCATAATGCTGTCCTTATTTAGGTTTTTTAGTTTAGACTCTCAACATTAAAAAGGCTGAATAGTGCCAATGAGCTCCATTAAAGTTATCCCCAGCATTCATTGTTGGGACAGGGTGTTCAGCATCATATATCGACACAGTCAACAAAAAAGTCAACATACTCATATAAACAACAGTTGCGATACTGTGCTGGTTGAGGATGCAAACCCTGGTATGGTTTTAAAGAGTCAGGTTAAGTAACACATCAGCATCATATATCGACACAGTCTCCAATACATCTTAAAAAGTCAACATACTCATATAAACAACAGTTGTTATTGATACTGTGCTGGTTGATGATGGTTTTTATAGCTAAGAAATAGCTTGCAGGTGCATTTTTATGCTTTTTCCCCAACATACAGGAAAAGAATACATTTCTCTTTCACCTGCAGCGTCAGTCTGAAGTGGAGGCACCTGACTCTCTGCTTCTTCCAGTTCAGCCTGTAGCCGGATGTTGACGTGGTTTACAAGGTGGGAGAAGAGGGCCAGAGTGAATGCTATGGACGCACTGTACTGCTTTGAACCTAAGAACAAAATACACAGAAACACTTTGGTAAATAAACACAAGAAAGGTTTACTTTTATACCTCTAAAGTTCCAAGTAATTCAGTGCTTTAATGACTAAACACAAATTGTTGTCAAAACAGACCGCTTTCAAAGGCTTAGGGTCGAAATTTCATTTTGGGAGTGAACACATCACATGTGCTCTGATTCATAGAGGACGTACTGAAAACTTTTTGTTCACTTGTGGTGACGTAATCAAAAATGAACTCTCTAGAACAGCTTAAATATTACACAACCACCTACCTCCTCTCTTAAGGCTGTGCACTACCATCAGACATGTGACCACCATTTTGAAGATGAGGTTGTCAGGCAGCACAGGATAGGAGCTGTCACTGTGCTGCTGCTGCTCCTCTTCTTCCTCACTAGGGGTGTGGTGAGCACCGCCATGTGTTGGCGGTGGCAGGTAGAACATCACCAAGTTGAAGTCTTCCAGCACCGACTGGCAGAGTGAAGTCAGCTCCGTTTCCATCGGGCTACATAAACCACACAAAATAAAGACTTACTGTAGAAACACGGTAAATGCACTTCAGCAATTTAAAATTTCCAAGGATAACACTGATGGTCTAAGGGAAAATATAGTGGTGGACCTTGGTTGTACTTTGTGTACATAAATTTGCAATCAAAAGTAGCTTTTATGCAAATCTACAGTCTATGAAAAGAAACACCTCAACAAGAAGATTTTATTACAGTAATATAATATTCATATTTCCACTCTGGGTGCAACAGCCTATAGTTGCTCAAAACATATCAACAGATTATGGCATGAAATGGAAAACACACTTATATTTGACATTTAAATGATCTGTGCCACACTTTTGTTGACCATTTTCAAGAACAGTCGGGTGGCACATCACTATGAATTATGGGGTGGAATTACCTCCTTTCCTTTCATATCGGATGGTTCAGAGTATGCTCTGCTATAAAAGGCTGAAGCTCCTTTCCTTAGCATTTAGAAAATCTGAACAGCTCTGATTATGGCCACTACACAGATACCTCCAGGTCATTTCAGTAAATTCCTTCCTAAGCAAAATTAACAATCTGACCACTCATAGTGGAACAACTTGAGCAAGTGACATGGTAAATGGACTGGTTCTTATATAGCGCTTTTCTACTCTGAGCACTCAAAGCGCTTTACACAACTAATTCATTCACCCAATCACACCCATTCACACAAGCACTTCTAAGCTCTAAGTGCTCTATCTAACATTCATACACATTCACACTCCGATGGATGCATCGGAGAGCAACATGGCGTTAGTATCTTGCCCAAGGATGTTTGGCATGCAGACTGGAGCAGCCTGGGATCGAACCACCGACCTTCTGGTTAGTGGCTGACCTGCTCTGCCACCTGAGCTGCAGCCACCCCAACAGATCTTTTTTCAGACTTTAGAATTTGACATGAACTCAAACTTTTAAAAAGTGATTTTTAAAATACTTTGTTTGTGTTTTGTTCGTCCAGTCTTAAACATGCCATCTAATTACCGAAATTTATTAGAAATAAAAGCAAATTTAAAATCTTGTTTTCCTTTATTTTAACTTTAGACTTGGCCCAGACAGACCCTGCAGTAATCCTACATCTACATTTTACAGGCAATCAACTCTTAGCCTGGAATCCAACAGATCTGTTTTCAGACTTTAGAATGTTAAATATTTAACTTGACTACCACGTCAGAGGGAAGACGCTATAAACAGATTTGTTAAATATTTACTACATATGAATGTAAAAGCCTTTATCTGGCATAAACTAAAAGATAAACTGGTTAAGCATTAAAATACACAAAACCAAATGATTTATTTCCACTGTGGACTTTGATTCTAAAACAGTGTGGGCGCAGAGTCACAACACAAACACAAACCTGTTCTTGGGCTGCAGCAGGCTCTGCAGATACATGAAGCTCACCAGGAGCCGTTTAATGTCTTTCGATCTGCAGAAAAGGTCACAGCAAAAAATGATCAACTACAGACTGTTTAACACAATAAAAGATCAATTTACTACTTCTATGTTTTGATAAAGAAAAAGAAAAGAAAAACATTTTAAAATGAAAACATCAGTGGTTTTAGAAACATCTGACCTATGACCTCAGCAAAAACAGAAAACAGGAACATGGAAGAGAACATACAGACTTCCAGCAATGTCATTAACAACACCTGTTCACAATATATTCGGCTCCATGTTTTTTTATATTTGGACTCTTAAGTGAAAACACAGAGGGATTTAATATAGTACAAGCTGCTTACTGGTTATTTATGTATGTGGAATAAGAACAACATTGTTCTCTGTCCAGGTGGGAAAACAATCTTAATCTTATTTCCCCTCCTACTACCCCCCCACCCACTCCTTTTAAAACATTGTTCATTTTGTCTATATTTGTCTTTTATTCCAACTGATGTCTGTTACTTTTGTTTCTTCAACAATCTAATTTACCCAGTGGGATCATCAATCATTTAATATCATCTGGAGAGAGATGCTGCTTTCTTTCACCAGTGGTTAGAGCGCCTACGTGATTGAGACAGAGTGCACATAAGCTGTTAATTAAGTGAAGCCCCAGTAGTCATCTGGGACTGGATTTAAATTACTCAAATGTAAACAGACTGAAGTCAACATGTTTTACTGTAGATAGCTGTAGATAAGCAAGCCAGTGAAGGCCATTAATAACACAAACACACACAAAAAGAGGAAAAATTAAGACCAAGAAAAGTAAATTTACCAAAATTGACAAATTTCAGAGGGAAAATGTTTATTACTACCACAGTAACAACACACTTCATAGACCACAATGACCCTTAAATTGTGTGTAAAACACTGCATGAAGTGTGACTGACTAGCTTTGTTGTAAGCCAGCTTTAAAAGGTAGCCGGTGAATGTGCCTCACCTTTGTCGAGAGGGAGACAACTTCTTCATTTCCTGTTTCTTTACTTGATGATACATCTTGGCAGCTTTGTCAAACAGGCGTTTCAGGTTGCCGTAGGCGCCCTCAAAGGGGGCATCTGATTGAATGCTAAACACAGATTACATCTGTTAAGACTTACAACTTTACCAGAGCAGTTAAAAACACTGCAAACGTACATAAACATGGCTCACCAGCGTAGGTAGTAGTAAGTTGCTTCAACATTGTAGAACTTGCTCCCTGCCAGTGTGCCCAGTTGGTTAAAAGGCATTCCTGTTGGCAGAAAACCAACACAAACTAAGTCAGCATTTATTTTTGAGTTAGTACCTAGAATACCATGGGGTAATGCTACATTTGTAAAAAAGAAATTGTAAGTTTCTCAAATGCTATTGTAATATAACCCAAAAAATCATTTGAAAAGAAAAAGTGTATGTAGGTTTGTATGAAATATCCCTATATCTTTCAACCCTATAAAGTATGAATACAGCTGCATTTAATGTGAACAATGTCTGTATAAAGAGGTGGTGGGAGGACATGTTCATAGCAAGTAAGTGATATTTACGGATGTCTTATTGTTTTTTCAACTACAAGAAACAATAAGTAACAATTCTTCTCACAAGTATACTGACCACAAATCTTTTATTCTCATGAATGAACTTAATGGTTCTTTTTGTATTAGTAGTGTCAGTAAGTGTAAAATTGTTGTTGTTGTTGTGTACATAGACAAGAATCCAGTTACACCAGTATATTTACAGGCCTTTAAACAAACAAACAAACAAACAAACAAAAACAAAGCAGGAAAATGTTCAACCCTTGCACAATGCTAAGCTTGCCATTTTAACTAAAAAGGTGTTTATACGCTCCATGTTTACAATAAACACACAAAAGTGTATTGAACTTCTGAGAACGTGAGTAAGCATATTTCACAATACTATACTTACAATATAAAAAACAAAAACAAACAAACCAAAAAACAACACTAAACCACTGGATTTAACATCTGTGTTGTTCTGGCAAAAAAATACAACTTTTAAATCACCCCACATCCCTTCCATGCCGTGTAAGACCACGGGTATGGCAATACAGTACTGTTTGAAAAAACAAACAAACCCCTACATTCTCGTCACTCACCTACGTGTGGCATCACTGACAATGCCTGATGGTAAAACCGCTCTGCCAGCTGCTCAGCCTCCACTCCTGCAAGCTCGTTCTGGTAGCGCGCTGAGGAGAAAACGATATTAAACATCACAGTTAAAGTTAAAATAAATGCAAATCTATATGATTACAGCATTGTGGCTGAAAAGGTGAAGACTGAAATTAATTATTTCAGAAATGTGCACAAACACACAGACCTGGAATGGCTTTAGACAAACAAACAAACAAACAAACAAAAAACAGCTACAAAGTGAAACATCCTTCATTTTAATGCTACAGCATTCTCACAGTCTTACAAGGGTGCTGGACTATCATAAACCAAAACAGCTTGAAAACAGTTCCTCTAATAGAATCATGGATCACTGGTCACCCAGTATGAATTTCTTAATTTAGGATTTTTACAGGTTTTAGTGGGTTTTAGGTTTTAGTGCAATATATTTAATGTGCTTTAAAGTTAATCAGTAATTTTGCAGGGAAATAGGTCGTATGTTCTCACTGCAGGAGTCAAGTGTTAAGTGGTGCAGACATTTTTTGCCCGTACCTGTGGCTGTGGCTCATATACATCTAAACCAACCAAACAGCCTTCAGCCAGCTATACTATATAACCGAGCCAAATTTTCCCACGCTGAATGACACCCGTTCTGTCTCACACCTCTGCAAGCCTGACAGATAGTTGAATTAATTACATATTCTATTATCTTATTATTACCTAGATCTCCAAGGTAGACCAGACAGCGATGACAGGCCATTTGTGCCCACTCCATCTCCTTGGGGGTGGCTGACACTGGTTTCTTTCGCCCTGTTGGGAACAATTACACAACACTTTTTCTTTTTTTTTTTTTTTTTTTAATTTGAAACATCTATCCAATCCTTTTATCCAAAATGACTTGGACTTATGTAACAACACAGCAAGATTAAATTTCAACACAGCAACAGGGTAGGACAGAGTCCAAATGAAAGAGCCGGGAACAGATACTCTTGAAGCATTATGTCTCTAATGTTAACATTCAAAACTAGTTTTGTTTAAGTTGGATAAGAAGAGGCGATTTACTCGATATCCAGAGGCTGGGTTGTGGCATCTTCGCAGTGTTTTTTCACAAAAATAAGAAATATCATACAGAGTCAAGAACAAGTACTTTTACAGAACAGACTATAAACCATCACCTTGCGGGAACATAAAACCTCTCTGGCTGTATTATCCCTGACAACAAGGCTGTACAATTACAGTTAAAAGAACAAAACAAAAAACTATATTAATGATTATCCATAATCATGAATATTTAGTGTGATTAGTCTTTAGGATTTTTGTCTTGGAGTTTTTTAGTCTTAGTTTTTGACAGTCGAGTAGTCAGGAGTCATTACCTTCACTGCTGATTATTTGTTCAGTGAGTCTAAACTGCATTTAAATATCAGTAGCAAATGAGGTCAGTCTTTAGTTTCTAGTACAGGTAATGTATTACATAGATTAACAATCAATAAAGTTTCAACTATCTTCATCAAGTTTCAAGGTTTTCACAAGGACACCAGCTATACTGTCTACAGCAGACATTTACACTTTTCATATTAGGCATTTTAAAAGAACTGTTGTTGTTACAAATAACTCAGTTTTATTCAAGGGTGGTTTAAGGATCCTGAAACTGTAGGACCTAAATGCTAATGAAAGACCATTAATTTTATTTTTATGCCTGCATCTAAGAGTGTGAGAACGTGCTGGCTCATCTAACCTATCAGTGGATCTGTGACGTGGGTCCAGTCAATGCAATCCTGCAGCTCCAGCTGGTAATGTGACTGGATGTAGAGCAGCAGGTGTTGGTAGAAACCCACGCCGGCTATCAGGTGAGTTCTGTAGGCACACTCCAGAGCACTGCGACTGTGGATGTGCTGCAGTGAAAGAAAACCCAAATCAAAAGAGAGAAGCGAGGACTTTAGAGAAGGGAACAGTATACAGTACACTGTTATTTTGATCTGCACCGAAATAACAGACAACTTAAAAAAGAAAACATAACTAATGTAAAATAGACAAGATTAAAACTGGCAACTGTGTCATGTTGTTATAAAGTTGAGTTTCAAGAAGATTTTGTATAAAATAAAATGTATAAAATAAATGCTTTATAATCCAACGATTCTCATATTAAACCAGCGTTAACCTGCAATAAAGGGTAAGCAGGTTTAAAAGCTGAAATTGGCTGTGAACATGACACCAACATTTCATCACCATAAATTAATTCAAGTATTGACACTATAAATATAGCATTTCTATCATGTCTGCATCCACTGCAGTTTTATAGTGCTATGACAATGAACCAAAACAAAGTTGCAGACTGGACAGCTGAAAAGGATTGATTATTGTGAAATTATTATTCTCCTAAACACTCTTGTGGTCACTGGCATGGATATAAAATACATTGGAGAGTTCACCTTTTAAGTAAAAGCTGGAGTAGCCAGGTAGCAACAGAAAACAAATGTGGTCAGTTTAATATATGCAGCGAGGCCATTTTTCCACAGCTGCAGGGACATTTACCTTCTTGTTGGTCTTGATAACCTGAATGACTTCATAGTAAACCTTTCTCCACAGCAGCTCCTCGGCCTTGCGGCCATAGTCCACTGGATGCAGAAACATCAGTTTCACACAAAGTTCCCTCAGCCTGAAAACAGAAAAAAAGATGCACATGTGCAATGAGAAGACAGCTGGGTTAAAGGACCAATTATTTAAGTGTTTTCACACGAGTTCTGGACCACTGTTGGGTGTATCAGGTTCAGACACTGGTCAGAGTAGTACTTTCTTACATTTAAATCCACAGTAAGTGAGACTTTTGTAAATGTGAACTCCTGAGGTGAGAGTGCAGCCTCAGTCAAGCATGCAGAAGGCAAGAAAGCTGCTCACTAGCCGTGAATTTGCCAGACTACTACCTGTGCTATTCGCAAAAAACTGGACAATATGCCAGATTTGTAATAAAAAGCTGACAGATTATTGACCGTTTCAACTGTGACGTTTGAAATCTCATATCCATCTATGTTGGGTAGCATCTAGAAAACTGCACGTGTGAAAACGGCTTTAATTTCACATGAAGTATCGGGCTCATCAAGGACCGAAATGACTGCATATTGACAACTTTGTCATGCAGCAGCTTAATAACATTTAGCTGCTTTCATTTTTGAGCATACTTAGACTTTTCTTGACAGATGAGTGCCAAGAGTAGGCAGGAAAGTAGGAAGAGAGAGAGGGAGAATGAATTGCAATAACTGTTCTTACCAAACTCAAACCCAAGCCCCTGCAGAAATGACTTAATTGCATTAAGCAAGTACTTAATGCAACTTTATAAATTTGAGATCCCCACAAGCAAGAAAATCTGCTGCTTTTCTAAATTATGTTTTTTCTTGATGACAATGAAATTAACACACCATGCCAGCCAGATAAAATGCATTTAAATAAAACCAACCTTTGTGAAATTTATTTGTGGAAACTGTTTTAGAATGGGATTAAATCAACCTCAAAGTTGCATCTGCATGCTCATTGAGGGGGCTGTAGCTTGTAATTCTGTTATTCTAATAAGTGTTTCTATTATTTCATGCACCACATGTAATAAGAGGAAGCTGAATAACAGAAACGTGTGTATAATGAAGTACAGTTGGACAGCTGAACATTATAACATCTGTGACTTCAGCATTCCTATTGGACTGCATATTTAGGTTTTATCCCAAAGTCAGAAAAAAGACTTGAGGTTTCTGACTGGTTGCAGGCCCATTGTATTAACACGACAGTACGTGTTGTACTGGGAAAAAACAAAATATCTGTAGTTCAGAAATGACTTGTGTGACTCATTGGGTATGATTCAGAAGTTGTTCACAAGAATTTTGTGAAATCTCAGATCTTGTGCGCGGTAAACGACACGATTATGTTAATACTTTAGGCAAGTACATGATGCATTTCTCTCATTTTATAAAGATGCTTATCAGTGCTTGGTTTTTCATACACTTTAACATCAGAAAAGATCATTTTATTCCAACACGAGCTAATGCTGCCAATGGCAAACTGCTGGACAGAAAGTCTCATGAATAAATTAGTTATTATTAGAAAATTGTATTGGGAAAAAAAAGAAGTCATTTTATCCTTTTTAATCATTTTCTGAAACTAACTGACACAGCAGTGTTTGTTTGTACTTTCAGTGTAAACAAACTGCTTAGTATAGCAGTAAAAATGTCCATCTATACCTTAAAAGTACAGCATTGTTCAGTACCAGTCACATTCTTCCATATTTTGATTCTTGTGTCTTCAAGAGTAGGTATGGAATTCGAGAACCATTCCCAGTAGTTTAATTTCTTGGAATTGTTAATCTCATTGCCTATCAATCAGCTGATTTCAGGAACTGTGGCGCAGCCTGCAGCGTGGATATGGACCTTACTTTTAATATTACTGCACAAAGGACGAGATTGCAATGGTAAATTGCAAACTGCATGCAGAACAGAAAACAACTGCAATATGATGCTAAGACAACTTTGGCTCTTTGCAAGCTAGCCAAGAACCCAAAGTGATGTTAAAGCTTAGTGAATGCTGACCCCAGCACAGCAGCCAGACCCTGAACTTCAACAGGTAACAAACCAATAAGATGTCATATTGCAGCCTCCATTCCTATCTGTTTAAGTTTCTAAAATAGAATCACTGTAGCAATAACTCTGAAGTCTCTTAATGTCGGCTTTGTGTTCATACCTAAATACTAAGAGAAAAATCATAAATGGGTCCTCATTAGGGCAGGGATTTGTGTTTGTGTGTGGGACTGTGGTCTAAGGTTTACATTGTTAAAGAGTAACTATTAGGCAATGGGTTTCAGGTCATTTTAGCGAAAAACGTGAAAGTAATGTAATGCATCATTACTGTTAAGAAAAATGTTCTGTGTAACATGTGTAATACATTACTTTTTTGGAGTAACAATCCTGATACTGATCACAAAAAAGAGGGGGAATACCTCCAACAAGCACAAACATTTGACCCACTGCATGCAATTAATTTGCAGAATGTACTGTCTTTGATATGCTGCTTAGAAAAGCTGGTAACTCCCAAAGCGGAGCCAATGAGAGTCGACAAGAGAACTGGTAAGGAATCAAACTGATAAGTGATATCGATAATGAAATTGGAATTGCTAAATCAATTCCCATTCCTATTCAAGAGTAGCTTTGCATGACTAGGGCTACGTTCACACTGCAGGTCTTAATGCTCAATTCCGATTTTTTGATCAAATCCGATTTTTTTGTCTGCTTGTTCACACTACAAATAAAATGCGACAGCAAATGCGCTCTAGTGTGAACGATCAAAGCGGCCCGCATGCGCAAAAGAAGACGTCACACACAACTCGCTCTGTTTAGACCCAGAGCAAACAGTATTGTTTGACTGATGGCCCTTAATATAAAGACTTCGGACTTTGCGTTTCCCAATTTTTGCTTTAAGTTATTTTGTTATTTACATAATAATGTAAATAACCTAATAATGATCCTTATTGCTGTTTTAGAGAGGCGGTGCTTCAAAGGATAGTTGCAGATTTCTGTCAGAATTTGCAGATTATACAGTACAAATAAAATGTTCACGTTGTCTTCCAAACAGTTTCACTGACATCTACACTGGATGGCCAGGAAGCGTTCGCAATGTCTTCTCCTTTTAAAGCCTGTTTGTTCTGAATGGCTACCAATCGCAACAGAAAGTTTAAACATGGAACGGGTACCAAATTTGACAGATAGCCAAAGCAGAATGAATAATAGTCCACTTGAATCAATGATCAAAATAGCTCCTGGTTGATTTTATAGTCTAACTTATTTACTGGTTTGTTTACTGGCTTCACTCGTAGTCCTGATGATACTCTAGGCATGTCTAGTTATAGCTTCACAAAACTCCCAGAGCAATCACAGAACAGGATGAGATAACATTTCCCTTATCTTGCTGACTGTTTAGACACCCATCATTATGCTGCCTCCTGAGTTAACTTTCCAACTTCCTCTTATTGGTTTTGAGCTTTCTGTCCACAACATCCAGTATACAAATAACCACCATAGTCCTGTTCAAGCTGCTGACCAGTTAAAGTGACGCTTGCTTTTCGTCTTTGTCTCAGAAAGGAAAAAAACAAAAATAAAACTAAACTAAAAAATAAAATAAAAAAACCCTCCAGCTTAAACTTTGAGATAAAGACACAGTCAGTTGTTTGCAGATGGTCATGCTGGAAATATTAGAAAATAAACATGTGAACTAAATTTAGAAACTAGAGAGCACCAGGAAATGTATCCTTACTGATGCTGCATTTATTGCATGCATTGAGGCATGACAGAGCCTCAATACACACCTGACAGCTAGCAAGACTAGTCAGGACTGAGACTGCATGCAGACAGTGAGGTTTAAGTCAAATTACAGCCGCTTTCACAAAAGCTCCCGAGACACTTGTACTTACTTGTTGCGAAGGCTGATGTTCTCCGGCTTGAAGACTTCTCTGTAGGACGATTTGCTGCCGATGATGACATCTAGCTTGTGCACAGTCTCCACCACAGCCCTGTGGGCAGGTTAGGCAACACATAGCATCAGCATGATGACAACGCTGTTAGCCAAATTGCCACAACATAAGGGTCAGGTGGAAACAGAACAAACGTCGGAATAAACATAAGCAGTCGGGTTAACAGCCCCAGCCCTTTCTGTTTCACTTCTCTGTAACAAAGACACGGATGACAAATGCTACCGTGCTCATTAGCCAAGACAAGCTGAAGAGAATGAAGCGCTTCCCATCAAATTTAGCTGATGCTACAAAGAAAAGGTATACGGGCATGCTGGTTTACTCACTGTGGTGATAAGTTAGAGAATAGCTGGACTTTCTCTAGTAGTACCAAGCACTGACTATTGCTAAGCTAGCCAGCTCAATTCAATTAGCACCTCGGTTAGCTTTGGCAAAAACGGCCTCGTCAAGGTACCTGTAGAGTCGCTTGATGAGAAGGACTTTGGCCTCTGGCTCACTGTCCTGTCCGGGTCCGCTCATATTAGCGCTTAGCCAGATGTTTGATCACACGCTCCAGCGTTTAACTGCCGTTTCCTTCACCCGTTCCGACGCACGGTTGTCACGACTCCGCGGATTCCTTCCCCGGCAGCGACAACTAGCCAGCTAGTGCTAGCTATAAAGGCAGCGTTAGCGTCCCTCTCTTCCCTCCGAGTCTCTTTCGTTTCTTTTGTCCTTTGGCAAAACCCCCTCTACCCATCCGTTCTGAAAACCGGGTAGAAGGGGGTGCCCAGTAATTTACGCTGTTCCTGGTCAGCTAAAACGCTCCGGTACGCCGCTTGTGTTGTTCCCCGTTCCAGCCATTGCTACGAAGGCGGCCATTATTCCTATCAGGCATTGACCGCCTGAATACCGCGAGAGCACACAACATACTCACGAGATTACGGAAGAGAGTTGCCAGATAGTCTACAAACCCTCCGTTTAAGAAAATCAGAAATTTCAAAAGAAAGAAAGAAAAAAATATTATGCAGTTTAGGAATAAGATGCATTTACACTTCAAACAAACACTGTACAGCCGGAAAACACTGAAGATCACATCTGATTGATTCATACTATTGGAGCCACGTTCCTACCCTTTGTGAGGGATTTCCGATTTTTTTGTAAACTGAAGAATATCTTTTATTTTTTACATATAAATTCTGTAATACAGAACAGAGTCAGGCACTTCACATGAGAAGTCAGAAAAAAAAATAATAAAAACATTAAAAAAAATAGAAACTCAAGGTTTTTTTTGTTTGTGTAGCCACCGGTGAGGATGTTTCCTGGTAATACACAGAGAACTTTGGCACATCTAAATTTAATATATATTTTTTTCATTCACTTGTGGAGTTTAATTTCAACAAGGGCACACAAAAATATTTAGGGCCTGGATACTAAAGTATAGTCTGTCTAAAGTACAAAAATTTATTAATTTATTTTTCTGCTCTGAAAAACACAAAATCCCTATTGAGTCTATATATTGATTATTAACATTGATTCTCAACTGCCCAGCATTGCATCAACGTTTTCAACCAAATGACTTAAAACTTTTTTCAAATATGTATGAACGATCAAATACAGTAACACACTCTCAGTGGTTTACTAGCAATAAATAGAAATACATACTTTCAGTCTTGTGTCACAGCTGCTGATCCAAACTTCTCTTTAAAGCACATCCCAAGGATGCTCTGCTGTACTGAGATATTTATTGTAGGATCTACCTTACAATATAAAGCGCCTTGAGGCGACTGTTGTTGTGATTTGGCGCTATATAAACAATTTTGAAATGAACTGAATTGAATAGATCTGGTGACTCGAGGCCATCTGAGTACCGTATTTTTCGATCTTCTGTTGTCTAATTTTGATGAGTCTGCGCAAAATGTAGTCTCAGTTTCCTGTTCTGAGCTGCCACGTGTAGTCCATCTGCTTCAAGGTTGGATGTGTTTTGCTTTCAGAGATGCTCTTCTGCATAGCTTGTTTGTAACCAGTGGTTATTTGAGTTACTGTTGCCTTCCTATCAGCTGTAAACCCTGAAGATGGCCATGCTGGAAAATCCTAGTACATCAACAATGTCTGAAATACTCACACCAGCCCATCTGATATCAAGAACCATGCCACTTTCAGTCATCTTGAACTTGTTCGAACTTGACAGGCTGTCTTGACCATGTCTGCATGTCTAAATGATTTGAGTTGCTGCTGATGTGAAAGGGTGATTAGATATTTGGGTTACTGTGATGAGCAATGGAGCAGACGTACCTAATAAAGTGGTTGCTGAATGTATATCGTGACTTCACTGGACTAAACAGTAATTGGTGCTATGTTCTCAGACTGTATTTTTTTCTGATGCTTTAACTTTATGAGTTTTATTCTGCTTTTCTTCATTTCATCAGTTTTGTAAAATTAAAAAAAACCTTTGCATTTAATTTTTGTTTCTGAAAGGTTTTCATTCTTTCATTAGAGCTGAAGTGATTGGCTGATTATTCATGTTCTGACAAATGTGAAAATGGTTTTGATTGTTGGACTGTATTTTGCACAGGTGAGTCCGTGTTATGAAAAATGCCCTAACTGTTCTGAGTGGTGGGAAAGACTTTTCTGCTGTGAGAATTGTGCCAAATCGATTGAATAAAAACTGTAACATCTAATCACTAAAATACAAAAATCACACAGACTACACACACAGTTTTTATGAGTCAGCTCAGAAGTGTGTGGTCATGCATAAGACAATGTGATCTATCTTCCGCTCTGATTATTAGGACATTTTGGTAATTTCCATTACCAGAAAAAAAATGAAATGTGTTTATTTTTCTTTTGTTTTTGCTTTACAGCAACTACATCAGACATGAAGAGGAATTACTTCGCTGCATGGGTTACAGGATTACAGGTCATGTTATATATATGCAAAACCTCATGTTTGTTTTTGTCCCATATTGGCATTAATACCTACAATATTTACATACAATTTATGTTTTGATCCTTACACCATGTTGATCAAAAATGCTGCTTAAAACACTGGGTTTATTAATAGGCTAGAATGCACCTCTGTTCTTGTAATTTCAGGTAGATGCCACTAGAGGACTATAAAGCTCATGGATTATTGCACACATCTATAAAACATTTCGATAATTTTATGTTTTTATGTATCTGCCTACTGTGGGAAATGTCACAGAGAGCCCACTCTCTCTCAAAAACACAGATTTTGGCCGGTTATTGCAAGCACATGTTTGTTTGTTTCTTTGTTTTTTTTAATTTCTCAGTGTCCCCTGGCAGAATAATTACAAGAGTAGTAATTACAGGTAAGTTGGGGTGGAACTCTCCGCTCTGTTTGTTCAGTTTACACATCATGAACCTTCTGCTTAAGTGCTTTTTCTTCCTTTATGTCCAAAGTCACAAGTTGCAAACCCCCGAAGGAACTGCAGGCAATTAAAGGTAGGAGGATGAAGATAATTACAAGCTTACTAAATTCAGTCGAATCCTCAGATCCCAAATCTTACCTGCCCTCCTCACCCTGGGCACCGTGTCTGAGGAGCGTGTGAGGACATGATCTGTTCCACCACAAGTGAAGAATCACAGTCCTTAAACGACGATTAAATCACCCACAGATGCGTGAACACTGTGATGAAACCAAATTCTTACTGTGAACTGATCAAGTATAATGTTTTGGATTTTAGTAATTAAATAAATGAGATTAAATGTGTGACTTCTCTCTTTTAGAAACTGTACATTAGTTCGGTAGTTTTTATGTGGAATTAATTATGTGACATAGTCGAATATTACAAGCTATGTATGATCAAACAGTGTTGCACTAGTGGCGGTGTAAGTGGGACTGACTCAAGATTTATTGCTAGATCGTATATAAACGATAGGCTGATTCTCAGCAGTGAATTGTGAAGGTAAGCCCTTTGTCAGTCATACACTAGTTAAAAGACACTATTACATATTTCTTCTTAAATTAAACCATAATTTATAAAATGACACAGGATTAAATTGGCCTTGAGACTAGCATACGAGACCATAAAGTCATCAGGAAAGTGTCTGCAGATGTCGTAAATCAAAAGCGAAGGGTCATTTTCTAATATGGTCATACAACAAGACTTTTTGCAACCATGAGATCTGCCCCTACTGACCATTAAAAAAGGAGATTTAAGCATAGACTGCATTTAAAGTCCAGTTCAGTTGCTTAAATTAGTAGATGTGAGGTGTAGGAGCTAAAGCTGCATGTACCAACACATCAGTTAATCAAATAACTACAAGCTTTATCAGTATCCTGGGGAAAAAATGTACTCACATTACAACTTTTTGCATTGGCCTGACTTTAAAGCTCAAGAGGTACTACTTAGGTTTAATGCAATTTTTATAGTTTGACCTGGTTGAGACCATGAAATACACTGGATTGGCTCAAAAACTTACATTTGTGCATGGTAAATCACTGTATACATAATGCTATATATATACCAGACTGCAGTGTGTCTGAGTCATCAGAGTAAGAAAAAGGCCCAAAACTCTGGATTATTCATGTGCATTTGAAAAAAAGAGGAATAAGGTACATTAAACTTTGGTTATGCAAATAAAGCAAAAAGTTTTCTACTTTCTACATTCTCTGAAATCATCCAGAGTTGGTCCTGGAAGGTAGAACACACATTTCCACACAAAGTTAAGAATTTAATTATTTGTTTATTTATTAATTTATTTATGTATTTCTATCTCCAGAATCACCCACCCGAAAAATATAAATTCCGGTGTATTCCAAAAAAAAAAAAAAAAGAGAGAGAGAGAGAAAGGAAAAAAGGAACAATGGCATCTTCATCAACTGCATCAAAGGAATTAATCAACAAAATCAAAGAGGCAATAATTATTATCATTATTACAATAATAATTCAATGATCAGAATATCCACATTCATAACAAATCCATATACAACTGCAATACACTCTTCAACACCACTCTTCCATTAATATACACAAAATCCCCAAATGTCTGTCCTGTCAAAACAACAATAGAGGAGGTTTCACGGAGGGTGGGGGCTATGGCTTGTCAAGGGGTAATGGAGATGAGCGATCAGCGGAGGTAACGGATCTAAGGTTAGTAAGAGTATAAGGGGGAGGAGGCACACTTATTTAGTAAGGACCTATACAAAAACGAGCAATGGTGAGTAATGACAGTAGACTTTCATGGAAGGGTTTGCCAGTCTAGCCGCACAAAAAGGTTAGACGGTTCCATGAGAAGCAGAATTTGGGGAACAAAATTTCAAGAAATATATAAGGGTTGTCTGAATAAATATATAGCTCTGATTGACAACCGCTGCAAACATATAAGTGAACGCCAGATACGCAAGAACTCAAAACAGGTTGAGAATTTTTAAAGAAATGCAAATGGAGGTTTCTGGGGGGAAAAAAGGTCTAAGTCTATATATGTACAAACATTGCTTGGTCACCCAAATCTACTTAGAAAAGCTCTTTTAGTTGGTCAGAAAATGAGTGCAAGCTTAATATTACGTGAGTTACTTCTTGTATGAGAGCTTCAAGAATGCAGCTAGAAGTGACAGACCTTGCTGATATTCTAAGTCTGCACAGAAAGTGCCTCTGATAGCTGTCAGTACATGTAAAAACCTTTCCATGCCTCAATATTGGTAACTTGAGAAGACCTATTCATAGAAAGAGAGAGAAACATTAGAGGAAAAAATAGCTGTACACTCTGCATATACAAACAAACTGTATATACACATAGACATACCATATATACACATGTATCCAGTATATACACAAAGATTGAGCCAGTACACACACTTATATACAAACACATTCACTCGTTTCAGCAGGACCTCTAACATGTCTCTCTCTCGCTTCAGTCAAAAGTGGAAATGGCAGGGATTTCAACTCAGATTGGTGTCAGTGGAGTCCATCCATAGAAAGAGAACGGGGAGTTTTACAGCAATTTGACTGCAGAAATGTGGCCACACTGAAACCAAGAGTTCATCCTCTGCTTGGTTAAAACTCTACAGACAGAAAGTCAAAGTGGAGTACAAAACGATAGCTGTAAGAATGTCCTTATCCAATCACTTTCACATCGTCCGTATATGGAGAGCTCCATGGCGACATCCGTCCACTTTTTTCGCTTTTGAACAATAATAACCAAGAGCAAGGAGGGATCAGGTGTCAGCAACGTGCAAACTGTCGTAAGGGGAGTAGGTGAAACACGAGTTCGTCCCTTTCGCCGCAGTCTTTTGGGGCAACTCTTCTTTCCAAAAGATTGTCTCGGTAAGAAACTCGGTTCATATAAAATGGGTTATTTATGAACTTCCATTAGATAGAGGCATCTATCTATATCAAGAAATAAATATCTCCTCCGGAAGATTTTAAACGAAGAGTTTTTCTTTAATTGTAAGAATAAGTAGTTTCATCATAGAAATATAAATAATAACATTCTGTCCGGCTTTTCAAAGTCTTCACTGAAGCAAGAGTATTGTTTAGAAGCGGTTTTACGTTATGAATTAGGCTGTGCATATTTAGGTTCCTTTAAAATCAAACGCTGAACGAGATTCAAACGGAAGAGCTAAAAACTACGAGGAGAGAAAGAGATCAAGTGTGTCTAGAACGAAGTAAGACTGAAGTGGTTAAATAATGCTTTTTAAAATCCTAGATGCATAAAGAGTGAATAGATGAAGAGGAATCAAGGGGTAATTTGAAAAGACTACAAGAGAGATAGAGATAGAGAGAGAGAGAGAGGCAAATAAATGCTATGAAAGCAAATCAGCTTGGACTGAAAATTTTAAGAGAAGTCAAGCACCTTTGAAATACATCTTACCCACCCCTCTCTCTCACTTTGAGCATCGCGCCTTCCTTGGCTTTTGTGTTCCTCCGTTCTGCTGATTGATCAGACTGCATAGCTGTTCTTTGCATGCTCGGCAGGCTGACAACAACAATATCTGTCCAGCCTACCTTTTGTTTGTAAGTCAAATGTAGATCCAACCATGAGGCATCAAACATATTTTTAAAAAAAAAAAAAAATCCTGTTATCAAATCAGAGAGAGAGGGCCCAAGTAAAGTGAAAACAAAAAAGCCAAAAAAACCCAGCATTTCCTTACATGGTCCGCTGGGGCTCTGCACCATCCTTTGAGCAAAGAGAATGGGACCAGTGCCCCAAGTTCTCCCTTTGTCAGCCAATCGCGTCACGAGAGAGGGCTCTGGACATTTGGCCATGCCACCCTGCAGACTGCCGGTGGTGCATCAGCCAATTAGGTTCCACATTGTCCTCGATGAAGCTTTGAGAGTGGCTGGGGGAGAAAAAAGGGAGACAGAGAGAGAGAAGAAACGGGGGAGGGTGCTTGATCAGGTGCTATTAAAGCATAGCTATTGACCGAGTATCTGCATGGTGGCAGTCTTTCCAAAGCTGGACTCGTCTCTTTTTATTTTCTATAGTTTTTGTGTTCAGCTCTGAGGCAACTGCTTGTTTACCTGAGTCACTGAGGTATTTTCACAGCAATGTTAATTTCTCAATCACGGATCATATCACGTCTCTGAAAAGACACTGATGTTCATAACCTAGCCCGCTTTGAATCCAACATTCACCACACAAGTAAATTCACAAGAAAGAAGTAGCCCTAAATAGACAATCTTTCCCTGCATAAGACTGCTAGCATTATTAACATTTGGTGGTTCAACATTCACTATCATTAGAAGTCTAATCTAAGCTTAACCACCGCAGGCCATTTTGACCTTTGACACGGCAAAAACAAAAATGTTGTGGTCTGTCTAAAGAGAAAAATGGCTGATGTGAAACACTTCTTGGTTCAACCTGCACTTTAAAACAAGCCAAGTTGTTGCAGAGCGACACCAGTGTGTGAGGCTACAAAGACAAAAACAAAATCACATCGAGACAAACCTTACAGCAGACAGTTCATACACAAAATGAAGGAATATGGATACATGTTGCAAACATTTCAAAGACGTGTTTTCAGCATTGGACACATGAGAAATCAAATCATGAGTTCATTTGCAAAATACATCATACAATTCTCTAAAATTTGCAATAAATTAAATGCTTTACTTTTTGGTTTGTTTAAATGGTGTTGTCAAACTTTTTTTTTTTTTTTTGCTTTGTTTTCAACAACCGGTCTCTTTTCATTTACAAAAAGAAACCTCAAGTTAAGCAAAGTACACACAGTAATATATAAGATAATATAATATATAATAATTTGTAGGATCAGGGATATAATTTATTTTATTGTGTTAAGCAAGGTTTTATAAGGTGCATTTGGTTGATGACTAGCTAGTCTACTGGCCAAAGGATACTCAATACATCTATCCCAGGCACTTAACGGCAGGCGTAGCAAACCTAGAAATGGTCTTTTCACAGATATTTGTAAGGAAACAAAATCCTCTTTGTGTTTAACTGGCAAATTTGAAAGTAAAAATGGGGTAAAATGTAGTGCATGGCCAAAACAACTGCTAACCTGTTTTTACTATTTATTTGTTTTGGTGAAAATTGCAAGATAAATTATTAAAGGCTGTGCCTGAAACAAGCAAACTAATCATCTTCTAGAAAAACAAAGGATCAACATAATTTAAGTGAAAGAAAAAAACAAACACTGAATACACTTCATTCATCCCTGTCTTTCAAAGTATTAAAATTACTAGTGCTAGTTGTAAACTACAGATAGCCTTTGGAGGCAAAAGTGCAAAAGTTAATCCATCAATTCTGAGCCTGGGAGCTGCTTTTATTAAATGTGAATAAAATCAGAGATTGGAGGAGTGCAAAAAAACCAAAAACAGATATGGAAACCCCCAACACCCCCGTTTAAGCATAACACAACACGATGCACAAAGAACAAAGACGGACACATACGGAACATATTGGGAGGAAAAAAAAGTCCTGTCAAAGACAAACTGCAGAAGAGAGAGAGAGAGAGAAAAGACAGTGAGTGAACCATGAAAGAGGCAGTGCTATGGCAGACACAGACAGCTGACTTGGAAAATGGCACCATTTGTTTCTGTTTAGCACCAGTTTATCACAAATCGGTTCTGAGATTGAGAAGAGAAAAATTGCACGAGCTCAGTCCAAAAACAAGACGTCCCTTAGATTGAAAAAAAGAAAGAAGTTCCCAGAAATGTCTGTCATCACTCAAACCACTATGATGCTTGATCTTGTGTCTTTGAATCTCTGTTTTCGGCCCATATATTGTTTCCCTTACTTGCAAAGCCAACTTGATCGCCATCTGTTAACTGTATTGTAAAACCCTGTTGGAAAAACACTCAAAGGCACTATGAAAGCCAGACCACATCGCCACATTCCTACTAAAACAAACTGTAGCCTGGCGTGTTCAGGATATATTAATGCATCTACATCCATGGGAGTCAAGGGTTACTGTAAGCTAGCTTCTAGCTTCTAGCACTTCTTTGCTAATGGCTACTATGAAGTCTTTGGGGTGCAAGACATTCTATAGTTCTTGATCCTTACATGTTTGTTTCTAGTGGAATCAAAGACAGGCGATGAGTGCACGGAGCACAGATTCACATATCTTGGTATGCATGTTAATGCTTTGTTTGACAGATTCAAAGTACGTGATTAGGTATCATTGTCTTGTCCTGCAAGACTGATACTATCTGAAGCTCCATGTGAGCATCAAGAGAACAAATGTCCATTGAAGAGCCCTTTGTGTTGTGTGTTAATGTGTTAAGCACTGTACAGTAGCTGTATGATTACTACTCGTCTCCTGCTCGCTTTTCTTCTCTCTCTTGCCTGGGCAATAAGAACATAAAAGGTGATTTCTTTTCAAAGAACTGTCTTGCTAAATGGGGAAAGGGCAGGGGTGGTGTTTTCCTTTGGGTCATCTCTCTCTGATTTGGCTCAGTGCTGTGTTTGACCTACTCCCCCTTCTTCTGCTATGCCTGTAGTTGCTGCTGCTGTAGTTCCAGTTGTCTGTGAGGTTGTCATTGGGGAAGATGTTTGGCTGCCACGGAGCTCTCCATTCTGACTAGGATGTTGATGAGGAGCGGGTAGAGAGGGAGGATCTATGGTTTGAGGGAGGACTCCATTGTGGGGCGAGCTGACAGAGGAAATGCCCGAGGAAGAGACTCTGAGGCCTTGATCGTTGGTTACTGCTCCACCTCCTCCACCTCCCCCTCCACCTTCAGTTTTCACACCGGGGTCTGCAGAACCCAGGGAGGAAAGCTGGTCCTCCTAGCGAGATAGAGAGAGAAGGGAGGGGAAAGAGGAGTGGGAGCAGGGAGAAATGGTCGTAGGAGAGAGGCCATTCAATGAAAGATGGGAGGGATGTAAGGAGTTGCAATAGGAGATGTCCAATCAAGGCAGACATGTAAAGGGAAAAAATACACGTTGAAGAGGTGTGAGAGTGTGGGAGAAAGGAAGAGCAGTGAGATAAGGATGGAAAGCGGATAAAAGAGAAAAATCACCAGAGAAGGACATGATTTGAAGGGAAAAACATCAACAGCGAAAAATAGAAATAACCAGATGGAATGCATACATGTAAAAGCAATGGTCAAAGCAAAGCGAAGGTGCATTTGGAAAATAACAGACACGTGACAAGGGATTGGAAGAACCACACATAAAGAAGGAGAGACACAGAGAGAGGAGAGAAAGAGCCCAATGAGTTACGAGGTTGATGCATGACGCACACCAATAGAAATGGTAGCACAAGAAAAGGGACACAGGTAAAGAGGAGATGAAGGGGAATTAAAAATCCTGAGGTCAAAGGATCCTGATCCTCTTGGCATGAGTAGGTGTTTGTCAGGTGTCAAGCAAAGTCAAGAAGTCAAGTGAGTCATCTTTTGACAGTGAGTACAAATAATGCTCAATAACCACTAATTTTCAAAGTAAAAGCGCGTGCTTGAGCAGCTGAAAATGTTTTAAATTACAGACTGAAAAAGAACGCTAATCTTATGGCTTGAAAGTAAGCTTAACAGCACTCGCTGTAGCATAACATGTTACGCAAAACATGCAAAACTGTCAAGACACATAGAGGTCAGCAGCAACTTTAAAAAGCAAGTCTTAAACAGTCTGACATGAAATCCAAACCTCTGTCAAATTCACCAACCAAAACATCCAACCCAAAGCCACCGATCACCGCAACGGGCTGCTGCACGGATGTTCCTCCTGGGTTGGAGCTTTTGATTAGACATTCAAACAAAGTTTGGTTTTACTTTTGTTTTTTACTTACATTAGAACGAAATAACAACAATGCAATACTAGAGTTTTATTCGTTTATATCAAGGTCTGTTTGCAAGCCTTCACTTCCAGTCTTGTTCACTGATGTCTAAGAGCAGTGGGAAGAGAAAACAATTGGGTTATTATGCCAATAGACAACTATGATGACTCTATTCATAATGCTACTTATCGTAACAAAGCACGACTTCAAGATGATTTGAATACAGAAGCATTTTGAAAGCTGGAATTCACAGTTTTACCATCAGACCTGGGTAGAAACCTCTTGAAATAATTGCACTTGATTTATGGTGCCTGACAAATTTGCTGTGTGGTGTCTAGACATAATTACAAAGATTCAGTGACAGTGTAGGACGAGTGCAGCAAGCATCTAAAAGAGCTCGAAGATCTGTGCAGTAATTTAACTTTATATCAAACAGGAAAATGTTCACATATTATACGTGTGACGGTAAAAACCACTTTAATGCTCACACACAAGAAGTATGAAACACTGTAATGTGAATGGGATGAAGTGCTGTAGAGGGGAAGACAGGAAGGAGGAGAGATAGTTTGGTCTGCATCCAGTAGAGAAAATGAATCAAAAGCATCAAAAGCAAATTATCTTTGCTTAAACTGTGTCTGATGGGTGTGTCCGCTGTGAGGTGTTTCCATTTCAGTTAAAAAGAGTAAAAAGAAGAAATAATAATAAAAAAATTACCCCAGAATTAGATGTGAATTGGCAGGCCTTTTCTCTTCTCAATCAGAACCAAAATGAATGCAAACACTTTCAGTTGCTAACTGGTGCTATGAACAGCTAGAATCTACTATGGTTACAGACAGTTACAGGATGCCAGTAACATGACTCCACTATAGCACTTGTTTTATTACTCTCCAACACAACCAACAGTGTCGTTTAATATCCATGTGTAGTCCAGTACACATGCCTATTAAACTGGGAAATCAGGCAGCTGAACAAAGACATGGCAAAATGTTTACTGACATCCTTTTTAACTTACCAAGCTTGCTTCATTCTTTGTGGGCTGTAGTGTTTGATTACGTTGTGCATTCAATTACAGCTTGGTGTGAGTGTGTGTTTTTGTATGCTAATGAAAATTGCAGTATTGGAGACAGAAACAAAAAACACTTAGTGGAAATGTTAAGTGTACTGTAAATGATGCAGAAAATAAATTATCACACACACACACACAAATTCTTACCCATCTCCTCCAATCTCCAATCACTCCAATTTGAATGTCTAGAGCAAACTGTGAAATCTTTCTCACCTTCACATTTCAGACTAAATACCTGCAGTAAGTGGTGCTTTTATCACTCTATATATGGGTAAAAAAATGTAAAAACCTCCAAGACTTGAAAAGCCTAGCTTGATGGGTAATGAGCTTCTGCTTTGATAGAAAGTACAAAAAAGAAAACAGCAAAAAGCAAGAACACGGTATGCATGTCGCACATAAAAAGACGCACAATAACAGCTGACCTACACCACCATTCGGACAAACAATACGCCCAGGTGCCAAACACATACACAAACACATACATATCAGGAAAAACACAGATTCACTGAAAGACACAGAACACAACGCAAAACATGTGCACAATAATCAGTGTTCTTCAGGGAAGGACTGGGTCAGATACGGAGATTTCACATAAATCGTGTCGTTTGTCAGAGGGCGTGGCAGGAGGGATGGAAATCTGAATGGAAAATGTGAATTTAAAGTGGTGCTAAAATATGGCGCGTTTGAAGAAAAAAAAGCAATAAAAGAGAATAACACTAATATTTCACTTACTTTCAGACTGATTTATAAGCAAGAATGGTAAAGCCTTGAGAAGCCGTGTTTTCAGTCTGCTTTTGTAAGCTCCAGGTCCAAACTCTAACGTTGAGTATTCAGTTTCTTGCTCACAAATCTAAAGTCTGGAATTCCTGGGACACTTTATTGCATTATTATTCTTTATTATTATATTATTATTCATTATTATACTTTATTCTCTTTTATTTACTGCAGCTACTTCTACAATTTCTTTGCATTCAAAGTTGTTTTAAAGATACTTTTAGATATCTGTTAGTCAACTTCTATTGACTAAAAACATCATCAAAAGACATTAAAAAGATATGAAACATATGCTGTCTGTAAGTAGCATATAATTATGGAAATACTTCTTTAAAACTGACTTTAGTTTAATTAAAGCCAAAGAAAAATGTTATGAGAAGTGGAATTTTGCAAATGCCAACATATTAAAATCAACAGAGTGTAAGAATCAGTGATTTCCATTGATTGCTGAATTTCTCTGCATTTCAGCAGCTGACTCAAAGTAGAAAGTTCTCCGTATATGACTTGAAATTAATTTGTGCATAATAATGTTGGCATATATGTCTGTGGATTGCTGGTTGTGACTGAATCTTATGTGTGAACAAGCGATGACATTTTCATCTGCAGAGAGCAACAACAGTCACACACAGAGAATTTGAAATGACATTAAAAAAGCTACGGTGGTATTTCTTTATATTTTTGTCAGGGGATGTCGAATGCTCATTTGTCAACATAAAGAGAAAAAGCAGTCTCAGTTCTGTCTCATCTAATTCAAGTAAACATCCAGGAGGTCTATCACAGAATATTTCCAAGTTAGCAGTGGATAAAAGGAGACACGTTAGTGTGTTGGAAGGGTGACAATAAAAAGCACAGCGGGTTACCTCCTCATTCAGCCTGACAAAACAAAGAAAATGTCATTTTTATGTGTGTGTGTTGTGGAAGAGAAGCTCACTTCACACAATGCCAATCATGACGCTGTGTAAAAATGACACATTTTTGTCATCTGTCAGAGTAAAGAGAATTTAAAGCTGCAGCTGTGCATGTAAAAACACATACAAATAAAATACATCTTTCAGCATAAATCGGTAGTAGGAGAGGTTTGCCTTCAGGGCTTCCTGCCAGAAAGCCTTCTGACAGAAATATTTCCTTTCTTTTATGCTATTCTCAGCTTTCTCTTGCAGGTTGGTTAGGTTTGAGCAGCAAAACTAGTTTTATTCCAAGGCAAGATTATGGCTTGGATTAAAATGTAAACCATGTCTCAGAAGAAAGTTCTAAAGGTAATGAAATGAATGCAATGAAAACATCCCGTTCTGCTAGCTTTTGAATGTCTGGCTTTGTTTGGTAACTAATGAAATGTTTGCAGTGTTGAAGCTAATAAATAGACGGTTACAATCCTACTATAGGTGCCTCAAGTGTAAGTAAAGTTTTGGGTTAAATCCCTGTAAACTGTGAAAATTTAATAGCAGGAAAATGCAGCAAAATAAAGAAGTTTTTCATGAAAAAAGCTAATGAAGGAATATAGTGAGCACAGGTTTCTCATTAAAAAATTATTGTGAAAACCTGCTTCTCAACTTATAAAAGGATAAAATGCTAACAACGTATGATGGTATGGTAAAAAAAAAAGTTTTCAAACTGGAGTACCTTGCTGTCAGTTTGTTCTAGCTGGTCACTGCAACAAATCCCTCACAGCATTTTCACAGGAATGAGGAATAGTTAGAATTTCTGTATCACTCATCTGAAAGTTTGCTTGTTTTTGTTAGATGTTTACACTTTTCTTTATTCTCATTTGGAGAATGCCTCTGTTTATGTATTCTTGATATTAATATTGCTACAAAAGTCTTGAGCTACCCCTGTCATGGACTGGCCTCCCCAGAGCCTGAAGCTTTAAATTATCGAAGCAGTTTGGGGTCATCTTAACAGAGAACAGAAGAAAAGGCAGCCAACATCCAAAGAAGGCCTGTGAATGTCCTTCAAGAAGCTTGGAGAACTATTCCTGCAGACTACTTAAAGAAATGACAAGAACACTACCTCAGAGAGGTCAGGCTGTGCTGAAAAATAAAGGTGGTCATTTTAACTCTGAAGCTTTTTAGAATTGCACAGCATCTATTTTTGCCTTACATGTTGCATTTCCAGGTATCTTTGCATGTGTCAATACATCACTGCATGCGTGGGTCCTTTATCATGTCACACACTGCATCCTTTTCCCGTTTTCATAACAAAATTTAAAGAAATGCAAGGTGGCTCACGACTTTTACCCTGTACCATAAATATATAAGTAAATACCCCCGTGAAGCTTTTATTAGCCCCAAAGAAAACATTTGCTAACAAATGCCTATCCCTCTGTGATTACATACACTTGCAAAAATCACAAAAGCAGTATAAAAAACCGTTATAAAAACTTTCATTTTTGTTTGCCTAAACACCCCCCCAAAACCCAACCTTTACCCTGCAGCAGAGAACATGAGGCAGCAGACTTCACATTGTCACTGGAGATTTCATAGGCATGTGTTATCCTTAAGGTTAAAGTATTAGTCATATAAGACCATCACTTAATGAAATTTCTCTTATATTGGTAGGTGGTCACAGTGCAGCCTTGGAAAAAGAGCCAAACGGATGTACAAATCGGAGCAGTAGCCAATTCAAAATGAATAGTTATTAAACTTATGAATCAATTTCATGTTCAAACTGAATCCTTCACAACTGGACTTGTTTTAAAATCAAATTGATTTTCTGTTTCACCAACAGTAATTTGAAGCTTTTGAACAGAGACAATAAAATCTAAGCTTTTAGCTGGAACTGGTTTTCTGCCAAAACACATCTTGGGTGTTTTAGTTAAATTTTAAAAACCTGCTGGATAGAGTCATGATCATTCCCGACTTTAAGGGCTTCAACTGTGTGTTACTGCTTAGAACATCACCTTCAAGTGTAACTGCACGTTAAGTTAGCTGAACATTAGCGAGCCACAGCTAATTCACACAGTGGTGGTCCTGCAATGCCTCAGTTTGTCTTATCAATAAAAGATATCCTCTTGTTTTTTAAAGCATGCCCTCTGCTCAGAATGGGAGTGTTTCTATCAATTTTTTATTGACCCACATTTAAAATTCTGCCTCTCTAGGACATATTATCATGGGGCATAATGTTCACAGGTCAGCCTGGTACTGTGTGCAGTTACTGATATTGCAGTACATGATTTATGGGCACTCAGAGTGCAGATATGATTTAGATGAACACCACTAACTGCCAAGTTGTTTTTCTCACTTTTAAAAATTTGACATTATTTTGTTGTCACCCTAACACACAGGTGTGCCCCTACGAAACATCAGTCATCTCTGTCCAGACATTCTGTGACAGTCCTCCTTTTTATGAGAAGATATATGGGAGAGCAAAGTGGGCCTGTCAGTGTGTCGGCCTGCAGTGAGTTCACAGGATGCTGTATAAGGACAGGGACGCACATAGAGAACAGTAGAAGTGGAAAAGAGGCAGCAGTTATGGATGGAGAGTGAGAGTTAGCCGGCTTGTTTATTACCTGGATACTCGGGGTGGGACAGGCGCAAGACGGGGCTGCACTAGGATGGACTGACGCCTCCCCTAAGAGAAATCACCGTATCTCATCAACATAGGAGGAGAGGAGAGGAAACGAGAGGAGAGGAGATGAGAGGAAAAAGGAAAGCAGAGGAGGACTAAAAGCAGGAGGCAGGAAGAGAAAACTGATAGCGAAAATAAATAAAATGAGGGACGACTTGTGCGCAAGTGGGGAGGGTCCAGAAGGGCAGTGAGGGTAGAGGAAATCAACAGCCACCCAAACAATACATACAAGGTGCACAACACAACATGAACAGAGAACAAGAACATAAATATACATATAAAATGCTTCCTAAGGCACATTTAAATATATAATGGCAACCAGAGACACACAGCAGTGTCAGACACGCAACAGCCTGAAAGCATTAGAGCAGCATGCCATGCAGTGTATCATTAACAGAAATCATGCTTGTAGGACAAGAACGAAAAAGGCGTTAAATCGTGCCCTCCAAACGCCATCTGCATCTGAAAGCAGCCGAATGTTTCACGTTTCCTGGTTCAGAAAGGTAAGAAGACAGCATAAAGAACATGCTTATATCAAACATGCAGTTATCAACGTTATGAAATATATACACACTTTGAAAACCCAGAAAAACCTAGTTACATCAACACCATATGCAAAAAAACACAGAAACAACCAAGAATATACTTTTTTTTAACAAGTTTACTCTAACACACACACACACACACACACACACACACACACACACACACACACACACACACACACACACACACACACACACACACACACCTCGCTGAAACTCAAAGTTGCAAGAAATGAGCACAGGCAAAGGAAATAAATCTTAAATGAAGGAGACACTGATGTGATTAATGCAACTACAACCTCAGGAAGTATTTTTCTCTTTGAATGCTGATAACTGATCAAAAGAAAGGTTTAGAAAAACCTGAAAAATCTACAAATGACCAGTCCAACACTGTGACAAAATGTGAATGTTTCAAGGTACAAGACAATGTTATTACCTCTGTAAATTTAAAAAAAAAAGTTATACTATTGCAGTGACATTTACAGGCTTCTGCTGCATCTTCATCCCTGTAAAGCCTACAAACATCTGCATTGTCCGAGCTCCTCATGCCTGGGTGTGGCTTTTCTGGGTGGAGTTATAGGTGGAATACTTTCAAGTTCTAAAAATGTGTTTTCCCTTCACATGTGTTGCAGTGTTTTAGTTCCCTGTTTGCTGTTCCCTAACTGCTTTACTTTACCTTACAGCTGAATCATCTTCTCTTTATTGTTTCAGGGCAGCTCTGTGTCCCAGTGCATGCTTATGGAGGAGATTTACCCACAAACAAAAACATTATAACTGATTCAATGTTCAATTTCATTATGAATTAAGTTGATTTTTGCTAAAACTGACAAAAGAGTTGCGAGCTTCCTAGCAGCGACCACTGCACAGGCACAAAAACAAGACCTAAAATTTAAAGTCACTGTTTACATTAGGCAAAAAAAAAGCATTTAAAATGTGTGTTAAATCTAAGATTAAAAAAAAGGAGAGAGAGGGGAAACTTTCACTAGTTTAAATCTAATCTTCTTGGAGTGTTTTTGTCCTTTTCTTTTTGTAGGCATTGGGATACTCTTGTTGAAAGGATTATGGCATTCTGCACCTGTGATATTATGTGAGGTCTAATTAACTGTGGAGTGTTGTTTTGGAAGATGGTAGCAGTGGCCTGAGGAAACAACAGCACCATGGCTCATCCCCCTTCTCACTCCCTATTAATTTACCCTCCCACCCCACACTCTCAGCTGCTGCGTGTGCACCACACATTAAAAGTGAAAGTTATCACACTGGACTGAACTGTCTGCTCATCTTAAATGCTGAGGTGACAAGCACGGGTGCCTAAAGCTGAAATAGAAAACTAAATACTAACTTCTGACAAAACAGCCCAACAAAATGCTCACTCACAGAAATGGATGTTTTAGCTTCGAGCGGTGCTAGCTGCTTGCACATTAAAGGAGCATTGCAGCAGTATCTTCCTTATTACATCACATTTTCCCAGGTCTCAGCCATGTACAACACATTAACATAAACTGGGGGATTATCATTTTTGAAATGACAAAGGTACAATAGAAACCTGAATATTACATATTTATCAGAGTCAACTTTCCTCATCTTTCATTTACATAACACACGCTAACACGGTGAAGAAAGAAATCATCACCCCATCCTAGCTTTATTATTATAATCATCACTGATATGCTGGCATTAGCTTGTAGCTGAAAGCATTAATGCTGTCCACATGGTTTAACTTTACAGATACACTAAATTGACAAAATTATTGGGTCAGCAACTCACGGCCAATGGCCAACTTACGGCCAAGCAACTCAATTACTGAGTTGCTTGGCTGTAAAAACCCATCTCATGAAGCTCCTGGCTCACATTTTTCGTGCTGATGTTAATGTCAGAGAAGGTCTGGAGCTCTGCAGTTAGTGCGGGCAACTTTTACACACTGTGGACCTCAGCACTTGTCGATCCCACCCTGTAACTTTACATGGTCTGATACTTTTTAGCTGAGTTGCTGTTGTTCCTAAACACTTCAGCTTTGTAATAATACCACTTACAGTTGATTGTGGAATATTTAGAAGGGAAGAAAATTCATGAACTGATGCTCAGACTCAGTGAGCTCTTTAGAACGACCCATTGTTTTACAAGTATTTTCAAAGGCACACTGCATTTGATTTTATACACCCATTAAAATGGGACTGTAAACGCCTGAATTTAAAGATTAAGAGGCCTGGCCCAATATTTTTGTCAGTGAACCATGGTGAGTCATTATCCACAAATACATAATTTTTGGAACAGTGGAGAACCTTGCAGTAGTGTCTGGCCTTCTAAAATTACTCCAAGAGTGTGATGACTCATTCAGGAGGACCCAGAACAACATGTGAAGAACTGCAGGCCTCACTTGCCTCAGTTGAGGCAATGATTCAACCATAAGCAAGAAACTGGACAAAAATGGGAGAATTCCAAGGAGAAAACCACTGCTGACCAAAAAGAAGACTTTTGGGGAAATATTCTGTAGACTGACGAGACAAAAGTTTAACGTTTTGTAAGTTGTGACTCACATTGGTAAGTTCAGGCCCTGAGACTCAAGCACACTTGGGTTATGCAACAGTAAAATTATCCCAAAAGGTTTGGAGTTTGCCTAGTCAAAGTCAGAACTTAAATCAGATTGAGATACTTTGTTATGTCCGTGCACAGGCCACTCATGCTGGAAACCCCCCAATGTGGCTGAATTAAAACAATTCTGCAAAGAACAGTGGACCAAACTTCCTCCAAGTGATGTGAAAGACTCATTGTCACTTATCACATTGGAGACTTGCTGCCAAGGATGGGACAACAAGCTATTAGGTTTAGACTCAGCCAACACCTCTGCTCTCACTGTCACTCAGCACCAGATCTCAGCCCATAGGTGTACACCTAGGTGTACACGTACAGCCTGTGTACACCAAACCGACCCAACCAATGTCATCGTCAAGTAAGCTGATGACGCTGTGGTTGGGCTCATCTCTGATAGAGATGAGACAGCGTACAGGGCAGAGTCAGAGAACTTGTCCCATTGGTGCTCAGAAAATAATCTGAAGCTGAACATCCTTAAAACCAAAGGACTCATAATGGACAGGAGGCACAGACAGGCCCACTTGCCCCTGATTATACATAGAGAACGACTGGAATTATTCTCCACCTTCAGGTTTCTGGGCACCCACATTACTGTTGATCTCACCTGGACTCTCTCCACCTGCCTGTTGTGCAGAGGGTTATTAACACCGCCCCCCAAAAATCATTGGCTGCCCTGTACTACCCCTGGAGGCAATCGCCAGATCCTCCTGCCTCAGGTAAACCAGGGCCATCACAGGTGACTCCTTGCACCCCACCCACCACCTGTTTGACCCGCTGCTCACTGGTCAGTACCACACGTCCAGACTACAATGCTTCTTCCCCTGGGCCATTTGGACTGTCAACAAACACTATCCCCCCCACACCCCATGGTGAGCCATGGTCTGAGTAACCCCCATCACTCAGGCCACTCACATATGGACTTTATACTCAGACCAAGTCCTTTGCACTACTTCCAAGCACTTTGTATATATTCCTCTAGTTTGGAAAGATGTCACCTGTCTGTTATTTATTCCGGTTGTCTTACTATTTATATATTATTCCTGCACAGTTGCCATGGAGCAGCCATAATTTCGTTGTACAATGATAATAAAAGGCTATTCTATTCTATAGTATTCTTATACATGATCCTCTGAAATATGTGTGACAAAAAAAAGAAATTAAGAAGGGCATAGATACTTTTTTGCAGCGCTGTAAATGTTTAAATATAAGGATAAATTTGAATTTTTAAATTTGAATGAGCTGAATACATGAATACGTTTGCATATTTTTTTCTTTCTTTCCTTTTTTTCTCTTTTGCAGCGTGATTGTAATTCTGTAGTTGTAAGAAAACTTTTCTTGTGATTACAGATACATATTTTGGTACTTTTAGCAAAATACATCTTTTCTGCTGACAGAGAACATGACTTATCCTGATTCATTGTGCTCCTAAAAGTCCTGGGCTTTTCTTTCTTTGTTTTTCTTCTTAATATTTTAAAAAATCTGCAGTAAATCAAATTCCAAATAGTTTTATCCATCTGGCACCAAATTTGGTTTATATGAAACATAACTTCTCCAACACTACTCCATTATTATTTTCAACTCTCTGCACCTTGGAAGGTCAACTAGAAACATACAATGAGGCATTTTTTTTTTTTTATTTTTCATGCAATTAAATGAGTGACAATTCATAAGTATGACCTAATGAAGGAAGGAACATTTCAAGTGGGGTTACTGAAAGGAAATTACTTGGAAAGGGTTATTTCTTCACGATTCATTCAACAGTCAGAATAGAATTTAATGCATTTAAATTTATATGTACAGAACCTGAAATTGTAATGCCTTATATAGTTCTTATCATGTTGGTTTAGCAGCAAAACTCTCGTGTTTAATTACTAAAATTTGAGAATTCATGAAATTTTCTACCTCACAATCCTTCACGTCATGATACAACCAATATAATTTAGTCTTGTGAAAGTCTATCAGTTCAGCTAATGCAATCTGAACTAAGATATATATAACTCTTTAATAACCACAATGAAAAAATATCTTTTCCACGCTCCATTACATTTAACATATAAAGTATTTTGCATGGTAACATAACAACTTTTAAAATGACTGGGCCCATTACGGGGCCGAATTAGCGTACTTGGTCTCAAATCTCATCTAATTTAATCCCACTCTGTGAAAGGACTGCCGCTAACTGAATGAATATGATTGTTTACACCTAATATTGCATTTTATTTTTATTGCACTATAGAGGCTGCTGAGAAACATTTTGTTTGAGCCTGTGTATTTCTGTAAATAGCATCCGAAATGACAAGAAACACCCTTGAATCTTGAAATCTTGCAAAGTAACTAAGTTCTACGCAGAATGTGTTTAAATTACATGTACCATGTCATGCAACTTTATATAATGTATTTATATATTACTCAGCTACACTTAATTGATAAGTTTATTATAAAATCTAATTTATAAGAGAGATAAGTTGACAAATTCTGCTGTAATCTCCTTAAGGTGATTACATTGATCCCTGAGGCAAATTTACAAGCGATATATTTACATTTAATTAAATCAGCAAAACTTGTACAGGTCACAGCTTCAAAGATAACGACACAGCAAAGATTATGTTCCAATAATATTTCTAGATTTGAGTTATATATATATCAACTCATATGACTCATGCTTGAAGGTGGGCTTGCTCAATTTGACAGGATGGCAGGATCAGGAAGGGGGTGGGTTTTGGGCATGAAATGAAAAGCACTGAGGAAGGAGAGCTCCCGAAGACACAGCACCACCATCACGCAGCGTACAATACAGTAAGACGTGAGCTTCAGCTGTTCAATAATCTGTGCGAATATCTGAGGAGTTTTAACCCCAACATGCTCGGCAGAAAGGTTTAACAGAAGCAACTACAAAACTGGCAACATCACCACAGACCCAGATACGCTCACAAACCCAGCTAGAGTCAGACATCTTGATAGCTTGAGCTTAAGAATACAAACAACAGCATTCTTTCATCTTTCATCTTCAAAGCCGCCTGGTATGTTGGCAGACGCATGGCAGTCAAACCCAAACACAGGGACAGGTCAGGGACAGGGCAAGGCAGAGGCAGATCAGAGGGACCACATACACACAGCAAACAAAATCATAACAATAACAGGGGGGGGGGAAAGAGAGGTAGGATGGAGAGAGAAGATAGCACGGGCCACCGTACGAACTCGACGACAGAAGAAGCAGTCTCACAGACCTGATCAGCGAAAATCCTGGTTTTTGGCTCAAGGATGGCTCCTCCTCTTATCTCATCCTCCACAGCCATGAGTCTTGGAAGCAGAGAAAGAGAGAGGGGAGAGAGAAAGTAGGGAAGGGGGGGAGGGGGGTGACAGAAGGAGAGGGAGTATTATGAATTCAAAATGATACTTAACAAGATGTTGAGCAGATGCATCTCCAACATCTGGCTCAACAACATCACAGTGATAAGATGCTGATCTCCTGTATCTCAAATCTAAATCTCAAATACTGATAGGAAGGACAATCTTTTGAGCCATTGAGCAGCAGGAACGTAAGCCATGCTTTATGAGGCACTGCCAATTTTCACTGGTGGAGCCTTGTTTTGTCCCCATGGGATTTATCAAAGTATTTCTTCCCAATTTAAGGTGTTTTCAAAGCGCAATTACAGCCAACAGTGGAAAATTACGCCCGGTTATGTGACGTGAATGTTCAGTAACTGATCCCCATCATCCCCAGGGAATTTCCCATCTTGCGTAACATAGACTGACCAAGGCACGGGCGGAAAAATCCTTTGACTAATCATTTCAGAGACTGCTCGCAGATATGAGCGAGAGTCCGGCTGCAGTTTTCATGAGCCAGCAAACAGTGCAGGTTTCCCGGCTTTCATGATTATCCAAGTGCCAGGGATCGACTCCAGATAAAGTCATTCAATGATATTTCTCACAAAGCGTTATCTTGCACTTACTTGGCCAACTGGCTAAATTGTGGATATTGTCATTTGGTGTAAATGCCAAGTAGAAGTTACCGTGAATAAAGAAAGACCTCTCCACATCATAGACTTCAATGCATTGCCTTCATGATTCTCCATGTTTTACATTTTTTTTTAAATCGAAACTGACAGCAGAAGAATAAACATCCTTTAATTTTCTTAACATGAAACAAGATTGTTGGAATGTTATCCCTTTATAATAGTCAACTATTGAGTAATCTTGCAAACGCAGGTCAATTTGTCGAAGTAAAACAAGGTGGAAGATTGTCACTTGTGCATTCATTAAGCCACTAATCCAATCAAATAGTTGACAGGAACATTTAATTGACGCCATGCAGAATAAATACACCACAAATCAAGTCGCACTGTGTCACTCAAAGCTAGTCCCCTCCACCACATCCATATCACTTTATTAAGAACACAGAGGCACGTGTTTGACAATAAAGAACGAAAATCCACAGGTGAAGTTTCAAACATAAGCGTTTGGATGTTTTATTCCATAAATAATGTACAATGTTGAGAGTTTTCTTTTTTACAAAAGAAGAGAAGAGGAAAAGAAAAGAGTCAATCATAAGCACACACAGAAATATTAGCACTGTCCCAAAAAACAATGGAATGTAACATGGGCATACAGCATTAAGATTCTGACATGACTCCAAAAAGGCAGACAATGATTCATGTGGGTGATATGTTACAAAAAGAAGAGAAAAAAAAGAAGTTAAGCTTTATATATCCAGTTGTACTTCAAGTAGTGTGCTTTTGAGGTCAAGTCGTACATTTAGTCAAAACAATGTGTGTATGTACCAACATGAGGTCACAAAGTCTGAATATTTTGCTACAGAGGAAAAAGGCAAAAGACAAAGGTGTCAAATAGGATGTAAAGTTAATGAAAAGCAAAAGGAAAGACAGACCTGGGTCAAACAGCAGCTGCAGATATGTTCTCTATTTTTTGTAAACTTACCTGATAACATCTAATTTGTGTTGATGCAGGAAGCTTAACCCAAACTCGTGAAATATTTTGACTTACTCTGCACTTTAATCGCACATTACAAATAATTTTAACATAAATTAAAGCAATGTCTTTTTGTCAGTCAAACATAAATGAAACAAGTAAACTAAAAGTGTTTTAAATATACAAAAACAACCATACAATAAACCCAATTCCCCAGTACATAACAGCATGTTAATATGCATTTAAAAAACAATATATTTGACTTATATTTGACTGACAGATATGCCTCACATCGAGTTTATCACATTGTTCATTTATGTAAAAACTATGCAATCCAAATGGATGCAGTTAAAATGCACATTAAACCAAATTCTTCTTTGAGTGTATTTGGTTAAAATAAACGCAACGCAACTGTTTGACACAGGTCTATATAAAAGGGAGCAAAAACTCTTGGCTGTTGCTACAAGCCATGTCAATCACACACACATCAAGCCAAAACTCATCACCACTATGAATTCATTTGCAAGATTTAAACATAATTTTTGCTGTTGTACAATCTTTACAGCCTATCAATATATTCTTGCTACAAAGAGAGGCAGGTATACTGACACCAGAATATTATATATTATAAGACTCTGGAGAGGGAAAATAAATAGAAAAGAATATTTTTTTTCCTTTTAATACTTAAATCATATTTTAACTGCATAAGTTAAATGACAGTCTAACTCTCTTAAACAACTATTCTGATCACCACGTCACCGGACACCACCAATGACGGACTGCAGGTCAAAAAAAAAAAAAAAAAAAAATACCAAGCATTTACAGCAAAAATCATACAGAGATGAGAAAGTCAGTTTTGCTTTAATTAATAAATAATATGAATTTCAATCTTTCATTTAAAATGCAGATAAGTTCACAAGCACCATACAGGTCATCCAAAAAAAAGAAAAGAAAAAACAACCCATAAACAATAGAAAAAAAACCCAACTTAGGATTTAAGAACACATTTTGCAGAACATACGGCTGTCAAAAACTCACGTCATTGTCGTCATGTTGTCTCTGTGGTGTTTTGCATTTTACAGTATTCCAGGTCTATATTTTGTATGTTTAGATACTGCAGATGGCACCTGGTAAAAGATTTTGGCAGGAAGTCACTGTTTCGATATCGACACAAGATGCATACAATACACCTCTTTACGATCCTGCATGTGCATTTGGCACAAACAGCACACGCAGATACATACAGCATCTGTTATTGCGCTTCTCCTGCTAAAAAGTTAGCTATTGCAAGGTTAAAATAGTAATCTCACTCTCAATAGAATTCATATACATCACATTTCATATACTACTATTATTATGGCTCTTGCATTACTGAATTTACTATGCTATGGGTTATAGTTAAAATAGATTATTACTATGACAGGTGCAATTAAGACCATTAAGTCCCCTCCCCCCTTTCTGCTGCAAATGCATCTCGTCAACATAAACCTCTTCAGTTCACAGCAAAGAGCTCGGGGAAGATAAATAGTTTCATTCATATTTAAAATTAAAGTATTTTGACAAAAAAATAGGAGAGCCTGTAGCCAACTAATGGGATAACTACCCTAAAGAAAAAAAAAAAAATACAAGTGCTACAGGTAAAGTGGATTCAGTGTTTAACCTAGCATGACCTAAAACTCAATATTCGGCTTTGGTTTAAATTAGATTGTTGAGAACAAAATGTGTACCTGGTCTAATGACATAGGTTGGATTTGCTCTGAGCTTAAAGCAAATTTTATGCACAGAACATTAAGGCTTCTCTGAAAAAAAGTCTCTCAAACTTGAAACATAACGCTGAGTATTTTAGGTCTGCGGATAAAGAGTTGGTTTTTTTTCAAGCCTACACAGGAGCCATGAAATTAAGGTCACAACTAAGGGCTCCATTAGCAGAACCTGAGCTTGCTTTTGCATCAACATAATATATATATGTTTATATATATCTGAATGTGAAAATTGAACATAAAAGTCAATTTAAGGTGAAACATAACATAAGGCTATGGTTGCACTTGTTATTTCACTGATATTTTGAAGTCCAATCAACAGGATGCCCCGAGAAAAGGCTTCTTGGCATCCTCGCTCTCTACATTATTTGCATTGCTTGTGTGTGCATTAGAGCTGCAATGCTCTGCATGACCTGGGCTGGCTCAGTGAATTGTGTGTAAAATTGACTCGGAAGCATCCAGATCTGCTACTTACTGTAATTCATCCTTGTGTGGTCAGATGATAAAGGTCCCATAAGTTACATGTTTAAGCCTTGAAAACACCAGCTAATAACTGCACGTTGTGCTTTATGTGTACAGCACAGCACTCTCCTTAAGCTTTAACTCCAGGGGAGCAGTATTCAAGGGGTTTGCTTTAAGTGCTCTGACAAAGTTTCTGTAGTATAGGGCATAGCTCATTTATGCCTTTATACCTGAATCTTCACCATTCACTGACTGATTCAGGTTTGTCTCTGATGTTCTCCCCTCTTCATTTCACATCATGTGTTGTTAAAAAAAGAGAGAGGTATTAGTCCCCATGTTCACTCTGGAGAAGTAAAAAAAACCCCCAAACATCAGCAGTCCTTCAGTGAACATGGTTCACCTTGATTTAAAATGGAAGAGCTAATATTAAACCATGGTCTTCCATAGTCCGGTGCCTGAAGGTCCAAAACAATTCTTTGAGTTGGTTTAAAAAGTGCAGACATGTTTCTGAAGTTTTACAACTCCCCATCCTTTTGTGCTTTTACAGTGCAATCTCGTAGGAGAATCATTTGAAAATTCTGCTAATTGGAATCATCCCGCATGATCCCAAAATCCAGAACTTGGTTCATAAACAACAGCTGATGGTGAGTGTGACAGCACAGGATAAAGGAGGACGTTTTAATGGTGCTTATATACAAGGTTAGGCCTTTTAAGATGTTTTCCCATAAAAGACGAGCAGGACTCTCTGTCTTCATTCCAAGTCTTCTTTCCTGGAGTGGATTAGAAGTGGCAATATTCTCTGTCACAGTTATCCACCCTTCAGTTGCAGACCACAGACTATTATAAGATGTAAAAATACTGCAATATTTTCATGTAGTTTTAAGTGTCTTTTCACTGTAAAATAAAAACAAAAATAAATGCAGGGCACCATTGCTAATATGCGGTCACATGTAAAATGCTCACGGTGTCCTTAAAACCCAGCAAATATTTGGTTTTTGTTCCTGAAAAATACAACTGAGACACGATCAATACTCAACCCTTTTTTCCATGAACTACTTAATTTGTGAGTAATCAATAAAAGTTAAGGCTGCACTGACAATAAAAGCCCCATTACAATTTCGCACAAGCACTCGAGAAATTAGGGCTCAGCTGGAGTTCTCTGAATAACAAATAAACCATGTTGTGAGGTTATGACCGCATTTAAATTTGCTACGGCAAGAGCTTAGAGGACAATCAAAGACTCTTTTGTCCAGCTTAACTAAGCTGAAGAGAAACAACCACCACGGGAACATCTCCTACATGCTTATCTAAGATAAAGATCTTTGTCTTCTATATTACAGTCTATTATTTAATTTGTCACTCATTACATGTCTGCAGCTTTGGCTTTCAATATAAAGCTCCCATCCTTTCTCATAGGCTACAGTGCTTTATGAAACTGAAACCAATCTCCTTATCTTGTAATATTCTTTTCAAGATAACAACCTCTGGTAAATAGAGTCTTATTCAGATGTGCAATGTATATATTGCCAGTAACAACTGCTTCATGTTCATGTTTCATCCTGTTAAACAGAATCCAATATGCTAACATTGTACTGTGGAGTCCTCCGCAGAAGTATAATAAGTCTTTTTAATTAATGCTAGCAATCATAATTTTATAGAAAAGGTCCTTTTTCCACAAAAACCCTGTAACAGAAGAAAAAGAAAGACTATGGCCCACCAATGGCCTCCTTATACAAGACCACAAGTCTTTTCCCTCCATCCCAACAACAGCTTCCATTTACCTGCTAATTATTCCTTTAATTTGGGAGTCTTTCTCCAGTTGCTGTTGCCGTAGCCTCCTCTCACTGTCCTCGAGACGATTCTGGTACTGTAGGAGGATCTTATTGGTCTGCTGCTCCTGCGTGAGGAGCCTCCGTTCATACTCCTCCAGCTTTTTGTGGGACATCATCAAGCGCTCCTTCAGGGAGTTGATCTCCTCCTCGTACTCCCGTACCTGAGGTAGAGATGTGAAAAGAATGCTAAATTAGAGCAGTTTATTGCGACGCTGGCGCGTACATGCCTCGCTTTCTTGGTCACTGCAGTGCCTGGTGGATTTGAGTACTCTACACACATTCATGCAAGCATTGGAAATCACCTCCAGATATTCAAAATTAGGCCAGCTGCCTTTATAAAGGAGGAGGTACAGTAAATATACGAAACTGCAGAAAAAGAAAAATGATGCAAACAAGTTGAACATTTGGCTCATGGCTTTTGTTTCCCACAGTTTGAGACCTCTGGACTTCTGTGTCAAGATCAAATCTGAGTGCCATCTGCTCAGCAATGACAGACATAATGTTCCTCTGACTTCCACTAAAATGTTAATTAAATACTTAAAAATTAAACCCACCCTATCCATGCGTGACTCATCCATGCTTTTTGAGTACTCCTTAAGTTTGAAATCCTCACGGTCAATCCGAGAACTTTCAATGTCAGCTGACAGATGAGGCATGTTGGAGACCCAGGCCACCGTCCGCTCATTGGCTGGCGTTGGGGGATTGAGGGTAGATGGAGACTGGGAGCCCTGGGAAGAAAGGTCAGCACACTGAATATGAGACCATGAATTTTTAATTGGGTGAAAGTCACTTTCATAAATTTGGTGCACGATGTTACCCAAAATGCCTCAGTGCTACACGACTTCGTACATTTTGAGCATGGCTGAGCCCTGGTGGCTCCCAAGCTCTTAATCTTGAATGTCAGTTTTATCCCCTAGATAAGCTAAACACTGACATCTTACACACTGTTGTTGAGAAATACCTGTGAGCGCAGGTGCTGTAGAAAAAAAAATAGGAAAGTTAGATATTAGGAGAGTGTGCAGCAGTTACCTGTTTGCTCATAGTGGGTTTGAGCAGGTGCTGCTGTTGCTGAGGCTGCTGCTGTGGTGACTGTTGAGTGCTCTGACTGGTGGTTCCCTGCGGACTCTGGCTTTCCCTGACAGAGCTCTGCTGGTGGGGCAGGCCCGGGGCAGTGTTGTCTTTGACGGAGAGCTGCCGGGGCCCATGCTGCCTGCCGTAGCCAGATTCTGGCGACTGGAGAAGGTTTCCGCTTTGCGGCCTTGTTTTTGCAGGAGCAGAGGGTGCAGCAGCTGCACTGACGGACAGCTGATGGGAGGTCTGGGATTTGACACGCTGGGTGGGAGGCGGAGCAACAGAACTCTGGCGCATAGGTTGGACTGTGGAGGGAGGCGTGGTGGCCAGGGAGGAATGGGAGGTTCCCGTCTGGGAGGCCATGCCCATCATTTGTTGCTGTTGGAGATTATCCTTGAAAAACACGTAAATGATAAATTAACATTTATACTAATTCACTTATTAATGTTTTTACAAACCTTCAGATTGGAAAAAAATTCAGTGGGCTGCCACAGGTGAGTAAATTGCCTCAAATACTAATGAGACAATAAAATGTAATAACAGAAGTTCAGTTTGAATGATGAATTGATGAGTTTCAAACATTTTGAGATTCAGTCTATGAAGGTGATGTAACAGTAGAAATATGGACTGGTAAGATTTTTAATGCTATGTGTTTTTACCAGGGGTGGGCAACTCCAGGCCTCAAGGGCCGGTATCCTGCAGGTTTCAGATGTGTTCTTGATCCAAAACAGCTGATTCAAATGGCTAAATGACCTCCTCAACTAGTCCTGAAGTTCTCCAGAGGCCTGGTAACGAACTAATCGTGTGATTCAGGTGTGCTGACCCAGGGTGATATCTAAAACCTGCAGGACACCGGCCCTCGAGGCCTGGAGTTGCCCACCCCTGGTTTATACACTACTCTGCAATTAATTTTGAGTTATTATTAATCTCTGGCTCTCTTCCACAGTGTGCGTTTTGACTCGTCTCACTCGTCTCACCCCCAACCAGTTGCAACAGATGGCTGCGCCTTCCTGAGACTAGTTCTGGCGGAAGTTTCCTTCCTGTTAAAAGGGAGTTTTTTATTATGCTAAAGTGCTTGTTCATAGGGGGTCATTTGATTGTTGGGGTTTTCTCTGTATTATTGTAGTATCTTTATCTTACAATATTACGCACCTTGAGGTGACTGTTGTTGTAATTTGGGGCTATATACAATTTTTTTTTGAATTTAAATTAATTGCATTGTTTTCCTAATTTTACTGACTACTCCAAGTGCCCATCTAAATCTTCAGCCCCCCTGGTAGCTCCAGTGCTTTATTCTAGCTCAGTATCTTCCTCAAGCACCCTTAGACATACAGATCAGGTGGGCTGAAGATTCATCCACTAACCCTCCAATGAAAGGACAACCCACTTTACTCAATCAAATTCAAGCTTACAGCACCTGGTATCAGCACCAGACACTCAAGGATCCAAGTACTAACCAGGCCTGATTCTGCTTAGCTTCTTAGATTGGATGAAACTGGGAATTGACAGCACCAATGCAGTCCCTTGTTGGACGAGGCTTGCATGGCATTCTAGTTTGATTCAGCTTTTCTGACAGGCAACTCGTTGTTTTTGGCCTTTACACCTGCAGTGTTAACTGAGTAGCAATCTGTATGAATGTGGTCTTAATACAGGATCTTAAGTTTAAGACATTTTAACAACAAATAAATAAAAAAATCAAGTGATAGGCACAGCATTGAATAGAGTTATGGTTGCTTAGGTAAAAAAAATAATGAGTGTCACATCACATCCAGTTTTAAAGTCACATATGGCAGTTTAATGTAATGTGTGATGTAATGCAAAAAGTGAGACACTTTTTCAAGTTTGACCCGGTACGCCATGTTTATGACAGGTTTATGTTGTCCTGCTTAATGTCAAGCTGTCCATCACAAAGACATCTCAATCAATGTAACTTTGTAATAAAAATGACATCGTGACACTTAATGACAACAATCATAAACATTCACAAAGACTTGTGACTTTGTGCTCATGACTTCTTATGATGGCGTCATGTCTAAAGCTCATCCCTAAAAAAGATTGTTACCATCACACTAGAGAAAGAAAAACTGCAACATCTCAGAATCAGAATTATATATTATTAGTTAATATATATTATATATTCCTAATAAATGTTGGAATAAAGAGATCTTTTTGGTGATTGACTCCTAAAGCTCGGCTCCACTGTTAAAGAAAGGCCCAGATTTTGGGGGTTTCAGTAAACATGTTCAAAAGTTTTTGGGCCTAGTTGATAGTTTCAGGCCTTACTGATCAAAACATGAAGTTCATGTGATGTCTGTTTCCAAAATGCTAAGCTTGCTAAGGTGAAAACAGAACATTGCAAATCTATCGGTGACATCACGGTGACTACGTTGATCTGCGTTTTATAAACCGGCCCACATTTTGCTTAACATGTGAACAATTACATATTCATTACATTTCAGGAGAAAATCACAGCCGCATCTTTGAATCATCACTGAATTTCCTGCAGTAGCTTCTCCCAGCCACTCACATCAGTAGTTCCAACACTGGGCTCAGCAATTTTATGGTTCCAGTCTTTTTTATCAGGTTCTAGAGAAAGCACTGGCACTGCTTCAGAGCGAAAGAGGTATGAAGCATACTCACTGAAGGACTTTCACAACAAATTGGTAAGAGTGGAATTAAACAATCTTCTGGAACCAATTTAATCATCAATGATTCATAATTTACTGTTTTAAGGTTAGAAAATCTTTGGTGTTTATTTTAGAGCATTTTTGAATTTTTGAGTCTGGTTTGTACACAAAAACTGAAGCTGAGGGTATCAGACACTGTGATTATAATTTTTTATGTCAATAACATTGTTCCTTTTTTTATCCTTCGTGTATAATGAAAATAAACACTAGTAAACATTATTACATAGTGAATTTATGACATTACAGAAATACAGTGAGAGTCCATTTACCTGCATATGCATGGACATCTGCCTGCGTCCATAGTCAGCCCTGCTGTAGTCGTCACTGTAGCTATGTGAGTGGATGATGCTGGGTTGTCCCAGGTGACCGTCCCTGGTCCTGAGGGTGGACAGATCCTCACTGCGAGAGAACCCTCCATGGGCGAACTGTGGGATGTAGGACTGGTGAGAGGGTTCGGGCTCTGGGGCCAGGAGAAGGGGTGCGGGGGGTTGAGCCCGGCTGTGCTGGTGATGGAGCTGTTGCTGTTGAGGCCCATCAGCAGTCGCCAGATGAAAGAGGGGATTCTGGAAGGAAAGCGGGTAGCGCATGGCGGCGGCCTGCTGTTGCTGCTGCTGGGATAGCGAGTCGGTGGTGGTGCCCATCTGGCTCAGCTGGCTCAGCCGGAGGCCACCGGACATGCTGGAGCCGCCAGAGCCAGCTGACAACCTCCCACCGGCCCGCAGCTGGCTGCTCAGGCCCGACCCCAGGCCGCCACCGCCTCCGCTGCTCAGCCCGCCGAAGCTGCCCATGCCGGCGATGGAGGCCTGGGAGGAGTTGAGCATGTCCACCGACTGCAGGTTAGACACGCTGTTCATTCGGGAATCCTGGAGGTCCATCATAGATACGCTTTTATTGACACTGAGCACCTAAATAATAAGGGATATGAGAGGCTAGTGTGCCCCCTGTTATTGCTTATGTTAGGTGGCCACGGATGATGGGTGAGGGTGGTGCGGGTGTTTTTACCGCGAGGCCTGCCTGGTTATCGGAATGCATCAAAGTATTTCCCAGGAAATACCGCTAGGATGAGTTGCGTGGTGAATCAGTGGGAAAAAAGCAGATGTCATGATATACTAGAGCCTCGATCACACGATGGCAGATTGTTACAGTATGACTAACATGCACGTCATACTAATCTCACCTTGATAAAGGTAAACCTAGCGGATGGGATGATGATTCCCCGAGTCAGTGTGGTAAAACTCACCTTAGGATCAGGTTCTGTGATATCCGAGCTGCTCGTGCAGTACGCTGGGCTGGATCGGGCCAGGGGAGGGCGTGATACGTAAAACATGTCTTTGGAGGATGCTCGTTGAGGGTGGTCACGGTCCTGAAAACTCATCTGGGAACGAGATGGCATGACCCCTCCGGTGGATGTAGGGGAAGGCAAACGGGTGATATCTATAGAGCTAGAGAACAGCACAAACAGGAGGTGAGGTCCGAGTCTAACAAACTCTACACTCTTCTCCTATGAACAGTTTATTTAGACACTATATTACTAAATTTTTATGATTGCAAGTTGAAAGCTAAATAAAACAGCGTTGGAGGAAGCATCTGAATCCTTTCTTCAGTTGGTTAAAATCAAAACTGAATGCTTCCTCTGTTATAAAATTAGAATGTATCACTCTATCAGGCCGTTATTAATAGCTAAATTACGGTGTAACAAGCAAGTGTGCGGTGTTACAAGTAAGAGGGTAGGGGAAAAGTACTGCTGCAGAACTTTTCTTCCTCTAATTTTAGTCTTTTGGAAGAATTTGTTGGATGTTGTTACCTAAAAATGTTATTTAAATGAAACCTTAGTAAGATGTCTCTCTGAGAAGATCTAGGCAACCGAAAGTTGCCATGTGGCACTAGACAGAAAAAAAAAGGCTGCATGCAAAAAGGTTCAAGGCCAATTTTCTTAAGCAGCGCTCTGCATTTTTTAAAAAATGACACAGCTTTATCATTGAAAAAAAATAATGTGAAAGAAAAAAGTATCTCCAGCTGTTACATAAATGTAGTGCAGAAAAAAGAGCCACATCTCCCGTAGTATTTTTAGCTACTACTGCACAACAATGAGAAAAGAAACATTTGTTGAAAGACATTTTCAAATATGCGCTGCAGCCCCAAACTTTCCTAGACTTTACTTGGCAATGGTAACCACAAGAAGGCAAATGTAAGATGCAGTCAGATGATGGACGTCCTTTGCAAAAGTGTTTCCAGTAGTGCGAAACTGCATCACTTAAAAAGAATATCTTCTGGATTTTATTCTCTTGACACTCTGTGAAAACAACTCAGGTTTCAGCATTTAAAACTGTTTAATGATAAAGTCTCAAATGTCCCTACCTATTAAGATCCCTCATCATGAGATTTTGGAACTCAGATGAGATGCCCCTGCTGAAGCTGGGCCGTGACAGCAGCCTGTCTGACTGTCTCCCAGGCTCTCTGTCTGTCTGATGGCTGGGCTGCCTCTGGAGGTGTGGGTTACGCAAGGCCATGCTGATGTCATTCAGGAGACGAGGCAAAGGACCCAGTTTGATGATGGCATCCTGTGGTTAGAGGTAAAACAAAAAAAAAATGGCACTTTAGCTACATATTCATTAAAAACATTTTTGTGTAATCTAATGTAAGTGTTTTTCAGTACGTCCATCTTCATTCACCACGCACTGGAAATTTAATCACATGGAGTCTGATTTTGTAAAGCATTTGAGGTGAGAGAACAGCAAGACATTTTTTTTAGATGCAGCTTTAAAAACCAAGTCCTAAAATGACACATCAAATCTCAGCACGGCTTAGTCTGGCTGCACAATGTAAGCGATGTACTGTGTTATCAGAATGTTATCAACTGAACTCTGGCAATTCAATTTAAACCATAATTACGTTCAGTTTTTAGTTTTACTTCACTTATTTTATGACATTATTTCACTTGCATGTGAGAAAGTACAACGTTGTTTTCCAGTTCCAGAGCAGCATGATTAAGAATGCAGCAGTATTATTACATATGAAACAACTACTTTGATTACTATAGTAGGTTAAATTCAGGATACTGTAAAGCGATAAATAACCCACCGGGGATTTTTTTCACATATCATTTGATCTTTACCAGTATGGTTGCAGTTTATAACAACAGATATGATGCTTTGTGTTTACCTTGCTGAGTTGAGCCATGACCTCCCAGAGGAGACTGTGCAGTATAGACAGCTCCCTGCCCAGGTCGATGTAGCCCTCAAAAGCGCCTGCATTGCTGACACTGTCCAGGTTGGAGATCTCGTAGAGGAACTGTTGCATGGAGCCCCACTCCATTTCTAAAAACTCATTCATGAAACACATGTACTCCTCTTTGCTTCCAAACCTGCAGGTGGGAACAGACAGAACAGGGCGGGGAGGACATGTGTGTGACAGGGAAAGTGATAGAAAAAGAATTGAAAAATATTTTAGCAGGGAAATTAAATTGTAGCTACACTCATAATCTTTGACTTAATAATAGTTTATATTAAATAATAATAAATATCATTAATTTCAACTGTTTTTGTATTAAAGCTCAAATTTTTAATAGTTTTAGGCAGTGTAAAGAAAAAAAATCGAACAATTAAATGCATAAATTCATTGATTTATGTATTTGTTTTTGTCATTGATGGTCAGCTTTTTTCCTTCCCTAAATATATGGATTAAACAAACAGAATCCTTTTCATAAAGCTAAATATATGAATGAAATGAAATAAAACTGACTTGGAGAAGTTAGCCAGGTTTTGCACTACTTTAGCGATGAGGGTGAGTGTGCGTGATGTCTGCTCATCTGGATACTCCTGGGTGAGGTTGAAAAGCGATGGCGACATGATGGCAGGACACAGGAAGCGCAGGAAAAGAGAACCGCTGATGAGGCGGTCAGCGATGTCTTCTCGACCCCTCTCAGCACAGCGCACTCGCCAGGAGGCAAAGACTTCCTTCAGCTCTCGAGGGAACACACTATAAAGCAACATAAAAGGTTTCAGGACAAACTAGGTACATTTAGATATTCCACCGAGACGCTGTTTAAAAGCCTCATCTATCTTTGTTATAGCGAAGAGAAATAAACACAGTCGAGTAAAGGAGTTGCTTTTTTTGCATTACTAACTACTCACCAATGGGAATTAACAATCTTGCAGAGTGCCAATTCACAGCACATTCGAAGATTGGCTTGGTGGTCTGGTAGTACAGAGGGTGGTATTCTCATGGGGTCAACTTCACAATTTTCTTCTGACTCATACAAGGCCCTTATGAACTCCCCTGCAAGTGACATTTTATTAGTAACAAGTTTCAGTGTTATTAATAAAGAAAACAACAACCACAACAAGATTAATACGAAAGAAATCAATTATGAGACAACAAACCCAGCATTGCCACACCACACGATGCTGTTTAGGTAGTTGTAGGTGAGGAGCTGTCTTATTAGCCAAAAGCAAATTACAACAGTATTTGTTACTTTTAGCTCAAAGTATTTTCATGCCAATTTAGCATATAGAAAACAATTCTCAGAAATGGACTGCTGAGCAGAATTCACTGCACTGTAGTATTATTATTACTATTTTTTAAGACTCTAAACTTGTTAGCATTTACTGGAAATCTCTGGAGAAACTGTCTGTCCCTCTACACTCCTGTGCACTACCTTTATGAACACCAAAGCATTAAATGCACTCAATGTTAGAAAATTAAGAGAAAACTTTACTGAGAAACAACTGAGAAACTGTTTATGTTATCCTATATATCATTGTTTACTTGGAGGTAGCTTACTTTTATTTAACTTTTATTTTATGCTGTTTTTTTACCCACCTTTTTAAATTTGATTAAGTTTGAGTTATGTAAGGCTTAAAGTTATGAAATATTAGATTTACCTCTGTGTTATTTATTGCATTAATAGCCCATTTAAGGTGTCTGTATCATTATTGAATGAAATGATAGCATTTTATTTGTATGTTACTTAATTATTATTTGACTTGATAATGAAGCCAGCTGGTGTACACTGATCACTTTATTTGACCCTCTTATCTAAATATGATCACTTTTAGCCTGTAAAAAAACCAAATGGCCACTGCCATGAAGCTCAAGTTGACCATAAGACACTGAAGTCTCCATGTGCACTCAATCCAGAATAATGATGGCTGAATACAATTACGTTAAATAAGTTCTCGATTTCGTATGAACTCAAGCAAACATTCATTAATGAAACCAGGCTAACAATAACAACATATCGAGCTCTTTGCTTCCTCTCAGGAAGTCGTATTTCTCGCCTTTTGAGGAGAGCTGCTTCCTGATCTCACCGCCAACAGACTTGTGCTGAGCTTGGATAATCACATAATTCAATATATCATCAAACTCCACACAGCAGTGCAAAAAAGACACAAGTTTGAGTATCGCGAATAAGTTGAAAAATAATAAAATTCCCCACACCCAACCAAACTATCTTCTTCAAGCAAAAACACTAAGGCATGCTGAGAGAAAGTTGGGTCTCTTAAGTAGGATTTTTCCCCCCTTTAATTAAAAGTTTGGCTATTTCCAAACTTTCAAAAGTTCATCTGCTGAATTTTAAATTGGTATGAACACGGGAGCGAGTAAGTCAAACACTGCAAACGCTCTGTACACTATTCTGACTCACCTATAGCATCCTTGAGGTACTTATGTCCAATCAGTTTGAGGTACTCTTCTATGGCTTTGGTGGCCAGAGTGTTCTCTCTGAAGATAAGGTGTTCTCGGTCGATGAATCTGTCTACCTCACACATTGCCATGTCCGATAGAAAATCCTGGAGAAAAGGGGAACAGAGTTATTATTTTCCCCCTAAAATAGTGTTTGTCAAGTACAGGACTCAGTGATCCCATACCTTAGCTTTCCCTGTGCTCTGAAGTATATGCACCAGAGCACAGGCCACTTCCTCTTTGCTCTTGACACTCAGCACAGGCTCCAGCACAGCACACAGGGTGCGGTAGTTATTAGTGACATACTCTGCAAACTCCTTATACAGCTCCATGGGCAGGATGTTCATGGTCTGAAAGCGGGATTTGAGGCGTAGAGATGCATTGATGATCTTCCCTCCTCCGACACCAGCTCCCTTGGTGAGGACGCTGGGCTGGATGACCGGGTACCACTGCTCCACAAACTGACGTCCAGTGATGCTTGAGATGGGGATGCTTACGAGTCCTAAGTATGTGCTCTTTTCCTTTAAAGTGAAAAAAAAAAAACCCAAAACAAACATATTAATTGTGGTAAAGAAACATTGTTTCTTTCAGTTCTGCACAGAAATATTTTACAAAACTAATCTGAAAGTCGGAAATGTCAAAAAAAGTTCATTTTAAGCTTCAGCGATGAATTAATAATGAGCAGCAGGACTAACGCTGGATCCCTGGAGTGCTGTTTGAAGCTAGAGCTTTACTGTGGCAGCGTTACTCTTGTACAGAGCTGAAAATGAAAATGACTGGTTTTGTGACTCAGTATTAAGTCATTTACTTCTTAAGTGCTAATGTTACACCTCACAGTATTACTCATGCGTTTGCTTTATCTTTTAAATTGAAGTGTTTTCACTTTTACCTTTTAGAAAGAATCTACCCTGTCACCACAGGTGATTACCTCTTTACCTGTGGTATACCCCAAGGTTCAGTTTTAGGTCCTGCTATATTTTCTATCATATGCTTCTACCAGCTTTCAGTACTGTGCAGCAGATACACAGATATACCTTCCTGGAGACCTCTTGACCCTGAAAGCATGGTTGCTTTTTCAGCATCACCTCTGTAACATTGACTGCTCCATATATAAACATGACACCTCAGTCCTACAAGCCTTCCATTGTGAAGCCCACTAACAGACATTTGGGAGTACCATTTGATTTAGCTTTGAACCACACATCGAGAGCAGCTGTTCAGATCTGTCTCCATCTCAAAAATAAAACTAATGCTCTCACATAATTCATGCATTTATTTTCTCATGGCTGGACAACTTCATCTCCCTCTTTTTGGGCATACACGAAAAGTCACTCTGCCCTGAAACTAGCTCAGAAAGTTCCTTACTGGTTACACATAACATCACATCACCACGGTCCTGAATTCTCTCCACTGGCTTCTTGTGCATTTTGCAACTGATTTTAAGAATTTATTGATCACAAGTAAAGCACATCTGCCTCCAGCCGCAAGATATCTAGCAAAAAAGTTGGCCCAATTTGAACTAGTTCATAGCCTGAAATCCTCAGGTAGGTCCTTCTAGCGGTTCCAAAGTCGAGGCTGAAATCTAAAGGCGACTGTCGGGATTCTTTGACTTTAGAACAACCTGCCTGAGGAAGTACGGCTCAGACAATCGGGGAAATCCTTTAAATTGTGTCCTAAAACACTGGCTTACAGATTTCACTTTATGTGATGTATTTTATTTATATTTTTAGTATTATTTATCCTTTGTTTTGTTTGTTTGTTGTTGTTGTTTGGCTCACTCGTCTTATTTAGTATCTTTTACTGCTGCTAGGACTTTTATTCTTTTATTAGTATTTATATTGACATTTTGCATTTGCATTTCTGTTTCCTGTTTTGTCTTGTTGCTGTTATAACTATTGCATTTAGTTTATCCTGATTTTGCTTTGCTTTGTTATTAATGATGTTATATAAATAAAGCTAGTATAATTAATATTGTTGATGTAGATATGATAATAAGAAAATAAAAAAATAAGTCGATAAAATTCAACTTTAGGATATTTCAGTTGTTCCTCTTCCAAAGTTGTTTCAACAACTTTAAGTTAATATAAATGACTCATTTTCAGACCTTTATGCTACCCTACAGTTCTCTGTGTCACCTTGCGTCTCTTCTTGTCTGTCTCCTTGTATAGATGAAGGCGTAGGTTGCGGACAGCTGGCAGGTTGTTGAATTCAAAGTGCTCGCCCCAGAAAACGGTGTCGGTGCGGGGCTTGCTGGTGGTGCGTGCATACAGCATGTCGTCCAAACATAGTTCGCAGTAGTATCGTTTCTTTGCTGGAAGCTCGCGGGCCTCTATGATCCACAGTTTGAGCACATTGTCCACCCTCCGGCTGTTGTCCTGTGTGGAGATAAAGTCAGGTCAAACAAGGTCAAGCATGTCTGATAAAACATTTAAAAGCTTTACAAAGACAAGATGATACAATGCAGGAGGAAACATGACAGACCGCAAAAAAAAAAGACGTGGAAGCAGAGAGAGTGTGTGCAAATAAAAGGCGACAGCAGGTCAGCCTGCAGGAGAAAAGAGTAAATGACAGGAAATAAATGGCTGGTGACATGGTGGTTTGGCTACTATGGATAGTGGGTTGTACTTGATAAATTGCTCTCAACTCTCATCTTGGATACAGAGACAGAAAACAGCATGAGAAACACACAAGAGAAAGAGAACAGAAAATAATGAAGAAAGATTCTCTTTATGGATAAAACAAAGTAATCCCCTTAGACACAGAAAAAACACAAATGACACAATACACATGTGCTGCAAACACAATGGACTAAAAATGCTCCTATGCACTGCTACATTCCCTAATCATGATCACAAAGCCCAGCTATATTTGACATCCCCCATGGGAGGAGAGAGTGCTCTGTTGATTACAGAATGATGTTTCAGTAACTGGGAGTCATTTCAATTGGGCTCAAATGCCACTGTTGATGGCCCCCCTGTTTGCTTCAGACTACTTAAGTCCTAATTTAGACGGCCAAATACGTGAGCATCATCAAGATCAACAGCTCTAACGTCTCCATTTGTATGCTCTTTGATAACCAGCGCCAAACACAAGGCATAATTAATTCCAGACCTCTGAGTTTGAATGTGCTGGGCATCTGGTGGCTCAGTTTGCTAGTGCACATACAGTGCAGCAGAGCCAGCATGCGCTCAAGTCCTCCACCTTGATATTATGTTACACCTTCCCTTGTGTCTGTCTTATTTCAATTGTATTACCAAAAGACTAGTGGAATGCTAAATTAAGGTGGAATAAATACTTTTTTCCTGAAAACCAAGCAATCAAGGCCGAAAAAAGGAATTAAAAGACTCTAGAAAATTACAAAGAATAATGATAATCCTTCTCTCTGCAGTTAGTCTTATCGCTTATGGTGCATCTGGTCTGAGAAGAAGAGTGCGTGTTGTTTTGGGGGAGGAGGAGGAGAGATTTTGGAGAAAGCGCCCGTTTGGAGTCATTGGAGCTCCGTGACTCAGCCAGGACCCCTGCGGCCGGAGCATCTGGACGAGGCGTTCAACTCTGGTGATGTTTCATCTCAGTCTCGCTTAATAACCCTTTAGTCTCTGGTTGCCATCTAAGCTGCGTATCTCACATGTCTGCTCACTTTTAATAACACTGAGGGGAAATATGTGAGAGTTTTACTTTACGATGGAATTTTGATTAAAATTAGGATATTAATTATATATGGAGCGAGCATGAAGGGCGATAAGTCTTCTTTTTTAAGCTGTGAAGATGCAAATAACATCATAGTACCTTAAAGCTGCACTGGAAATGACTTTCCCTATGAAAATACACCATCTTGTAGTGTTTAAAAAATACAAGTATGTCATCTGCAAAAACTGGTGTCAGATACAAGCACATGGAAAATGAACCTCATGTTGAAACACCATCATGCATTTAATTAATCAGTTAAATTTTAAATTGCTTGATTTAACCTCATAAATGTGTCTGTTGTCCTGCCTTCCTGCTTTACAGATGGCTGCTCCTCCCTGAGCCTGGTTCTGCTGGAGGTTTCTTCCTTTTAAAGGGAAGTTTTTCCTTCCCACTGTTGCCAAGTGCTTGCTCATCGGGGGTCATTTGATTTTGGGGGGGTTTACCTTACAATATAGAGTTCCTTGTTGTTGTGATTTGACGCTATATAAATAAAAGTTAAATTGAATTTTTCAGGTACACAAAATAAATGATTGTTAGCATAATCAGTCCTGTAGTGGTTAATACATGAAAGAGCCATGTTTTGAGATCAGGAGGAGATAGATAAAGTGCAGCATCCACAGTAAAATATGAGGCTCCATCCATTGTGGCAACTAAGATGATCATAGCCCCGGAAATTGCCTTTTACTGAAAGTCTGCCTGCACTGCTCATATTTTCCAAAGGAAAATCAAGGTAGACAACGTTCTCCATAGATGCAATAATGATATATTCTTAATCAAATATTAATTTGGGAAAGTTGCCTGTCTTACTTGTGATAATTTTATGATTAGACAATCCGATTTCAGGTCCAACAAGTGGGGTTTGCTCTGACAACAAGTCTGGACCACTTGAGAAAAACTACCCATAGATTTTTACTGCCACAAATTGTCTTGTGGTTCTTGCATGAGGCCCATTGTCTGTAGAGAGCAGCAATAAAAGACCTAGACTCACGAGTGTTAAATCTTTTACTTCCCTATCAAAAGTATCACAGACATGCTGTGCAGGTAAACATCAACCCGCTGTGTTCAATTTACTTATCACATTACCTGATTTGTGGTTTTTCAAAACAGCATTTTGGGTCCTCCCACCATCGACATTACCTTGTGCAGCTTTAATATTTTGCTTGTAGAAGCCACTAAATTGTTCAACACAGACACACACAGACACGAGGATGGAGTTCACACAGAGAAATGAAGCGGTGCGCTCTTATTGAAAACACACAACAACGGGAGACGGGGAGGAGAGAGAGAGACACACAGACAGAGGGATCATCCTTTTTTCTTCCTCTACCGCATCCCTTTCTCTCCCCTCACCTTGTTGGGCTTGACAGCTCTCTGCAGGTTCTCGATCCATTTGTCTCTCTCTGCAGCTGAGCGACACGCAAAGCACTTGGTTCCCGATGCCGTAGTCACCTGAGGTTAGCCAATGGTAAATTCAACAACCACAGCCATTAGTCACTATGGAGACTGCAACTAAAGTGCCAAAATAATGACTTGTATTCACTCTCAACCTCTGTCATGTTCCACTAATGAACAGGTGATGCAAAAGCTGAGAGGACTTAGGCTCATTTAAATGTCCTTATTTTAATTTTCACATTTAAAAAGAAAAGAAAAAAAGCAATCCTACTTGCATTGCACATCACTTTCACTTGTCAGGGTGGAAACAACAGTTTTAGTGTCATTTACTGCTCTGTGCACTCTGTGGTGGTGTGCGAGTGTGCCGTGGGCTCTCCGCTGAGCAGCTCAGTTCTCACCTCAAAGCAGTACTCCTGTCCCAGGATGCTCGAGTGCACAGGTTTGATGATAGCGTCCTCGTCCAGAGTGAGGTCCAGCGCCTCAGCGGCACTGCTGGGAGAAAGCAGGGACTCATGGGAGTGGGACTCTTTGAAGCTCTGCATCAAACGGGTCCTGGGAGAGTGAGGAGAGTGAGGAGGCTCTTTTATTAAAGGTCGCTTAGACTTCAGTGTTCAAGAAATTACAGGTGATTTCTTTTTGTATGCTAATTCTCCAAATATGTTGCTTCACATTTTCATCTTTATCTTGTATACTGAAAAACAGCCAAACGAGTGCTGCACAACATACTGATAATTCTGGTAATAAGCAGCTTATCAACACATTCATCCATTCTCTTAATCGTTTATCAGGGTCACAGGGGGACTGGTGCTTATCCCAGCTGTGATTGGACGAGAGATGGCACACACCCTGTACAGGTCATCAGGCTGTTGCAGGGCTATCACACAGAGACAGACAACCATTCACGCTCACCTGTGGCCAATTTAGAATCACAAATTAACCTAACACGTCCTTGGTCTGTGAAAGGAAGTCAGGGTACCCCATCAGCCTGTCTCAAAAGGACATAATCTGTTCCCATTTCTTTAGTTGAACCTCTAAAAGATGCCAACACAATTTGACAGGCATAAAACTGTACTTTTGCACCAACAAGGTGATTCCCAAAAAGGGACCTTGCGTATTTCAGCAAGATATAAGGGGTGGCTCAAGACTTGCACAGTGCTGTAAATAGATGCTTAAGTGAGCAACTACACACGACCAATTTTAAATGCCTATATCTGATTTAAGAAGTTGTGGTAAAATGCAGCACACACAGTATTAACATGGTTTACTTTTTCTTTACAGCTGCATTTATGGCTATATCCAAAACATTTTAAATAACCAATTAAACAATTCTTAATAAATCATTAATCCTGACACACATGTGGTCACAGCCCACACTAACAGGCGAAGGAGGTCTGTGCTAAAGCCCATTCATCATCACCTACTCCCACCCACACACACATGCAGAGAAGCAGGTAAAATCACAGAACAACTCAGGAAACAGCCACACAGCCACTGAAACAAACACACGATGGCACAGTGAGTCTAACCAGATAGCGAGGACAGACGGTCAGGTGTGATGAAGCCCTTCAGAGAAGAAAGGGGGACAGTAGATTAGGAAAAAGGAAAGATAGAAAAGAAGCTGTATATCCTGCGCTCTGCGTCCGGTTCTTGGCTTCTCCCCTGTTTGGGCTCAAACTGTTTTTGTCTATGTTCAATCATAACGTTCATCAACAGAGCAGTGATTGCATGTACGGGACTGAGGGGGAGAGAAACATAGAGAGTGAGGGAGAGATAAAAATAGACCCAAAGGAATGAGTCAGATTGAGGGTACCATAGAAGAGACGAGAGAAAGAGTGGGGGAGGTCAGGAGAGGATGTGAGAGAAGGAAAGACTGAGAGAGAAAGGGCTGAGGCCTCGGGGATGGAGGGAGAAGACCTCTCAGAGGAAATCATGTTGATTATGTAAACAGTGGATCCTTTGGAGAGGAAGAAAGTGAGAGTATGGATTAGAGGAATGAAAGAGAAAGGGAAAGGAGGAAGCGCAAGGGTCGGGATGGATGAAGGGATTGAGATGAGAGGAGGAGTGCTGGAGGTAAAAAGGTCTATGCAAGGTCTCAGTGGACAGACATAAAAGACGAAATACACACACACATGCATGCAGACACCTTGCAAATTATAGTCAGTGCATCACAACTGATGAACTACACACCTGGAGAAAAAAAACTCAGGGATGAAAGACTAGGAACAAGGATACTGATACTGGGAAGGTGAGCTGAGCTTTGCTGTAGTGATCTAAAAGAGAACAAACCTGACAACAACCACTTTGCAAAGAAAAGCAACTGAACTGAAGCCGCTTTTCAATCTCAAATACTAATTAAGCTCAAGACCCATTTCATTGAATTTGCTGCTTTTGTCTTTTATTAAACTGAACATAAAACACAATGATTCCTGATCAATAAGGTTAGACAAACACTGACAAAATACAAACTGAAGGTGAATAGTCAAACTGGATTATGTGACTCATAATTACTTATTAGCAATAACACTTTGAGCCTAAGCAGCGGCTCTCTTTTTTCTTCCAGGTATGCCTCCCATTTCTATGAAACAACATTTATTATGTATTTATTGGTTTATTTTTCTAATTCTTAAGAGCAGGAAGGCAAGTACTCTAAAGAGATCCACCTATTTTTAGAAGTGCTTCTTTACAGACATTATATAGACATACAGTAGATGCGTCGTTGACTACTGCTATTTAAAGATGCATCAGCATATTGCAACTGCCATATTGTTCACTGGGTCTTCTAATGTGTGTAACTCTATGCACTTGCCAATTAAATATAGTCATAACTCAGTAAATTTTGCACAGATATTCTGTGGATTTTTGGTTTGTTACAAATGCTACAACGGCATTTATTCTTGTTTAAGTTTAAAATGCAAATTTCCATAACAAAACACTTATCTTGTGTTGACTGTAATCACAATAGTTCAGTAATATTATGTTAAACAACGAGTTCTACTACTCTGCAGCTGCTTTTTGTGATGTTCTACTATAAAATAATAGTGTAAACAGTAAAAACTGACAGGACTGCTCTCATAATTTTTGTAAATTTTGCTGTCCAGTCCTGCCAAGTTTTGATTTGAACTTAAAGCTACAGATGAGCCATGTAACTGCTTCTCCTCAGTGCTGATGTCCATGCTTAAACCCGAAAATAGGTGAGTCTGGACAATGGTTTACAGCACTAAATGCTACTGCAACTACAAAATCAGCTACAAACTTAGCAGTTATTGCACATTTTGCTTCTCACTCCTGATATATATGTAATAAATAAGTACTTAAGTAAATGCAGTAATAGGTAAAAACTGTAAAATAGTATAAAACAACCTTTCAACAGAAGTGTTTGTCCTTTTCCAGTAGTATTTCTTTCATTAAAACTTAAAATGAAAGAAAATTCTTGTATTTTATGCAGGACTGGATCAGATTCCACAGGCAGACGAGCACCCACCCCAGTGTAGCATCTACATGCATATGCTTATGTACAGACAATTCTGAAAACATTTAGGGTAGATGCTGGCACAGGTGAATGTGTGCTCATGTCAGCGTCTACTGCATCTTAACGAAGAACTAAATGGTGGTTCTACAGAAAAAGGCAGCATGTCTCCAAAGATATTAGATTAAATCATTGGGACGTTAAGGTTTGAGATAAAATTTCATGGTATTTAAGAACTGCGATATTCTAGTGTGAAACAAACAGACATCCCTTGTGCTACATCATGAATATTACTACTAAAAAAGTTTACAGGGTGTGGCTTCGGTAGTGCAAAGACTTCTGTTCTGTTTCCTGTTTTTGATGTTGAATAGATTTGTGTTTTTAATTCTTTGGCAGACGAAAAAGCTATTTCATGACATTATTTAGGCTAAAGATACGCTAATGATGAAGACCTTCACAATTTGAAACCTCAAAGATACAAAACAGCTTTAAGTAGGTCTCCTAAGGACATAAAACCAAAAAACAAATAAATAATACAACTTTATTTTTCTGCAAGACAGAGTACCCTCTGTGACTACACAGAGTAAGCCTATGGGGTACTTACACTGAAAAATCTGAGTGGACTGAGAGATCTGTTAAGTTTGGCTTATTAGTGAGAAGAATACAAAAATTATGTGCGAATATGTGTATCGTTGGAGCTTCTAGAGCCTGTTTGGGAGCTCAGATGCACATTTATGCCTGCATGAAATCCAATCCATGCTGAAAAAAAAGGCAAGCCCTCCCTGGATAGACAAAGGTAAAAAAAATGGAATACAAATGAACAAAGCTGCAGATGTTCACCAGCACCCCTGACAGAAAACACTCAGAGCAAACCAGGAGCTGTGAAAGACGATGGATCAGCCACGAGGGCCTTGGCAAACAACCACGACTTCACATCGCTCTTGACTTTTTTGTCCGTTCAGTCTTCTCAAGTCAGTCGGGGATAATAGACATCCACAAGCTTCCCAAATGAATAAATCATGTGGAAACACACCTTGGCAGACACCTGGCTCTGCAAAGGTGTTAGCACTCTCCTGAGTGCACTCTTGCCCTCTGTTTGGATTATACAACTGACCTTCACATTTGAAGTTTAAGTTTGCCCTGGGTCTAACTGTCCAGTGGGAGAATACAGAAAAAGTGAATGGACCAAATGAATGCTGAATCAGTCAGTTCATTGGTCATTCATTTTCTGTAAGTATTTTGATTTACTGTTCACTGGGGATGGATTTTAAATACTCTCACAAAGAGTCTGTTATAATTAAAATCAAATGGTTTTGTAGATGCATTTTCTCTTGTTTTTATTGATGGCAGGTACTAGATAATGATACTAAATACTGCCAGAAGGTGGCATTAATGAAACGGGGAGTTTAAAAACATGTAAAACAGAGGAACACTTGACAAACTACCAGATGCTGGTTTTTAAAAACTTGCAGCACAGTAAGATGAGATGATACTGTAAGCAAGAATTGGAGAAATGTGACAATGAAATTCACAGCTCCTAGAAAAGAGAGGAGGGTGAGTCCAGGGTGCAATCTTTGAGAACATTCGAATAGTTCCTGCTGAATACTGAACAGTATTTTTGCTCATCTCGGTTGTGCACGTCAGGCTTTTCAGTTAAAAAATGCTGCTTGTCTCCATTTTATGTTTGCACTGAAATATTTTTGGGATATTGTTTTGTTGTTGGACAAAACAAGCTAGAAGATGTCTGTCACAGTGGACTTCAGACATCTCCAAGAAAAAAGCAGAGCTTAATCTAAGAAATTATCAGCAGTTATCATTAATGAAAATACAGAAATAGGTTGCAGCCCTTAGCTAAATGCTTTGGATCCTTGCTGTTTACAGGCTGCTTGAAATTAGGCTCAAAACCTTGCACAGTTCCTCATTTATGTTTCTCATATTTGACAAACTAAAAAATCTGAAGATTTTTGCATTCGAACATCGGTCATGCAACTCCTGTGTTACTGTGTCTGAAGAATTCCAGCACTGCTGCAACTATGTAGATGATACAGAGGAGGTATAATTAAGCAAATCTCCCACTGACTCATTATGGTCTGTACAGCCGCCATATGGCTGTCTGCTGGTTGCTATGGTGAAGCGGGGGATGTTTTTTCATCGGTTCAGCAGAGAAATAGTGAGTGCTGAGTGCAAGCGAGAATGCAGTGAGAGAGTAAAATAAACTTAGGACTGTGATAGACATATAAAGGATTACAGAGACTGAGATTAGGACATACACAGAGAAAGCTGATGCCAAGATACAGATAGAAAGCAGGAGATTGAGCTACTGATAGTGATAGACAAAAAGATTAATAGAGGCAGAGATGACAAGATGGAAAAGAATCAAAAGATGAGATAAAAGACGATAAAGATAGAAATCCATGGAAGCATGCTGATATAGATAGACCCTAATAAATAAATAAATAAAATCTCCCCTTCAGGACATCTCTGTGGGTAGAGGCTACTATTTCTAGAGCGCTCCCTGGAACCACAGAGACCCAATAACTTTTGAGCAACTGGATCTGCTCTGGTAAGCCAAAACAGTGACCCTTTAAATTGAATTTATTTTAGGGGATTAAGCGGCAGAGAGTGAAGTATAGCACGGATGTGTGATGAGACTTTTGTGCTGTATGGTTTAAAAAAGGTTTTCAAAAAACCCTGTGTGAGTCGTTTGCAGCAAAAGCTCTCTGTCTGCAGCTTCAGGATTTCACAACAGACCTCTGAGCTGACAAAGTGGGTATGGTGGCAAAATTTAGGGTATACAACCTCATGATACAACCTCATGAATGCTGAAAAGAAAACTGACAAGCACACTTGGTCTTGATGCACTGCCTTCGGGCTAGGACACTGCAGACTTGTCCACTCAGTACTGCTGTTTTGACTGAAACTGAGGGATATAGCACACTCATACAGTAGTGACTTGACAATAACAAGGTAGCCCTGCCCTAAAACTTACCATCCTTTCTCCATCTTTTTCAAAGATCACAGAACCCAAAAAGGTCCATTTCCCTTTGATTTCTACACAACCAGACTTTTGTGCAACCACAGGAGTCAGCCACTGCTGGCTATTAGTAAGAATGTACTTCTGGAATAGCTTTTTTCGTCAGTCACAACCATCCAGAGACTAAGATCTTGTCACCAGTCGACATGAAAGCTCAGTTTGACACACAAGTTGATATTTTCTCTCCGTCGCAGTTTGAGAAGCACGATAAGACAGATCTACAGATGCAGTGCTCAACATTTTCCAAAGAATAATATGCTATAATCTTGCCTTTAAGATAATATATCTTGAGATTCTAGTAAACACACGTCCTTTTTAAGCCAAAATCTAATGTGCATTTTTCCCAGACTGACAGACATTCTCAGTCGGTGTGCAACATGGCCACTAACTGTGCTATCACTCTCCCGATGATCGTGTAAAAGTAGATACAAAAACAAATAGTGATGTGATTATAGCATCCAAACAGACAAACAGAATTCATGCATCTGTAAATGCAACAGCAAAATGCAGGGCCAAACACAGCCTGGCAGTCCACAAACATCGCATGAAAACGCTCACACACGCTGACTCACTAACCTGTCTTGGTCGGCACTGCGGAAGCGGGGGAGGATCATGTGGCGGAAACTGCTAGTTCGGTCCAGTTTGGGCTGACTCTTGGCCCTCTTGATTGAGCCCTTCAACCTTCTACTGAGGAAACTCTGGAGCGTGGCGGAGGAGGAGAGCGACGACGAAGGCAGACAGATGGAGTGGGAGAGGGAGGAGGAAGTGTGTGGCGCGAAGTTACAGAGACAAAGAAGTGGTTGGCGTGAATCGGAAAAGATGAGAGATTGAGCGGTGAAGAGAGGTCGATGTGGTTGGATAGGACAGGAAAGTATGATATGAATGCGGATGATTCCCGTCAAATCAGCATGGTTTATAACAGATGTATTTGTGTGACGGCAAAATCAAATCGAGAGACAAACACAAATGAAAGACACGATGCATGATGGGGAGAGCACAAGGTACATTTATTATCAACGAGGAATCAAATTGCTACAGAAAACTGCAATGTTGTAACAGATCCTGTGGTGGGCAGTGGTGAACCATTAAGTCCATAAGAACAGCAGAGAGTCTCACAGTTTGTCCTAAATGAGCTTCCTGGCACGATTCAATCAAATATCAGAGAACTGGAACGAAGAATTGTTCATTGATAAGTGTTTGGTCTATATTTTACATTTCATTTACAATTATTTTTTGTCTTTCTGGCTGGAAGCGCTGCCATTTTTCCTTCATGTACTGCATTTTTGGAGAATAATGTACATCAGCATAACACCACTCACCAGATTTTGTATCAACAAACTGCATATTAAACCCAGGATCAGAATCTCGTCTACAAGGAGTGTGAGTGTGGAGTTTCCTGTCAATGTGACGGTCATAAAACTAAAAAAAACCTGTGACTTTACTTAAGCTCAAAGAAAATGAAGACATTATAGAACTAATAGCAAAATCATTTTAGAATTTGTAATCTGTTTGAAACCTTTTGAAAATGAAATATATGTCTTCTCTGTTTTTAAACCATATATTGTAAATAAACTGTTTTAGGTCTGAGACTGTTGGTAATGCAAAAACAAGCTAGTGAATGAAGTCACCTTGGACGATTATATCACTTTTTAAAACATTTGTAGACTTCCTGATTTCACACCCTGTGTTTGTAGACCTCAGATGTTAACGTTACACTCATTCCTTTAATAGTAAATTTAAATGTCCCCAAATATGCATGAAATATCATTACATGCTTTTTCTTCCACTGTCCCCTGAAGACGCTTTGCCCATTCAGCTTTTAGGTGCATCCTGAAGTGCTATCATTTATATACCTACAGCATAACGACATTACTCAGTGGGAGAATGACTGGAGGGAAATGACACCTTGTCATGTGGCATGAGTCATATGGCTTTGAAGCCTGTCTTGAGGATGTGACTAAAGACTTGGCTCCATCTGCTGGTTCCAACCTAATAGTCTGCATGACTAAATCTGATTTGATTAGCCGCTCCGTCTGACACTTTAAGTCTCAAAAAGTAGAAAGTCTTCAATTCAAAGAGTGAGAGAAAATCCCGAAACCACAATAAAGAGAGCTAACAGGGCGAAAGAGGAGGCACCTGCTTTAGCTTCTGTGGCCGTGTTTGCTGTTCTGCACTTTGTTACTGGCTCAGCTTTGGGTTCATTCCAGGTTACTGGTGTCATTTAGTGTTCCGGCTCATTTGCTGCTGCGCATGTTTAATAGCTGTGTGTAATTAGTTATTAATTTTTTAAAACACTAATTGTCAAACATGAAATGAAATTCTGTCTGGGTTGAAAAATATGCTCAAAATGGCGACTGATCTCTTAGTAGGAGATTTATTCTGATGCTTACTTTAGCGTTAATGCTGTTTTACACTTGTTACAGCTTGGGGATGATTGATGCTAAATTATATTAAATTACCCAATTTATCGGTTTTGTTAGTTTCCTGTACAACAATAAATGTAATAAGTCCACATTTTTCTGCATCTCTACAACAGATGTGGCAAGTTCAAAGTCAGCATGACCCATGGAGTCATGGAACACAGCAGCATTTAGAGAGAACAAGACAGACTGAACTAAACTGGAATCATCTGTTAAGCAGGCACTTGTCCCCAGGCTAAGTATGTTTCGCCTTAGGTAAGACGTTGCCGTGGGAAAGCATTCTTATACTGCCATTCTGTCACATGCTGCTGGCTTCACAGATGCACACAAGGTGTCCCTTGGCTTCTGTGCCTTGACATGTTGGTCAGGGTAATTGTAGATGCTGAGAGGTAACGTTCCTCTTCTAAAGAGGAACAAAGTTTGGAGAGGAAGCCGAAAAGCTGGAGAGGTTGTGGAACACCAGAAGAGGGTTGTGGCTCGTGTCCCATTTGCAACTCGATTTACTTGCTTTTTACTTTCACTTTCAGACGCTGGTTATTAGTGTTTAGGAAGAAAATGTGGTTTGAGTTAAGTATGCTTAACCAGTGTGTTTAAATGTGACACTAAAAGGGTTCAGGATTTGATGGTTCAGGAGAGAGAATGGTCTGGCCTTCAAGACTGACGTCGGGGATCAAAAGCCTCCTGTAAAGCAGTACCACCAGAGCTTACATGAAAGACTGTCACATACTTGGCTGCAGTTCTGATGAGCAAAATTTGTACTGATAAGCATTTGCGCCTATTTTTAAATCGGGGGATGCAGTAACAGTTCTGCTAGATTTAATTGCAATAATGAATTTTTTTCCTCCAGGTTTCAAGTGACTTGCATTAAACAAAGTGCGAGTTAAAAATCAGAATGACCTTTTTTGTCACTGCTGAAAAGTTTTGTTTGAATCTTATGTTTACACTATGGCACTTATCCTGTCCCTCAGGACTGCTTATCACATCACACAGGCTGAAATATTGATACAACAAACACTCATCTCAGCCACTATGAAAAAATGATGAAATAGAAAAAAACTCTGATCAAGCCCAACTGAGCCTTTACATTTCCTGTAATGGACTATCTTGCTTCTGCAATTTCCAAGTCAGTGGCGGCTATTTTTCATACTGCAGCAGTGAATGGGCAGCAAATAGTTTCCTGTGATGGGATGAAAACACATCCTGCCGTTCCCAGCTACAGTAACGGTGTGCAAACACCAGCAGAAATGATGGAAAAGGAGATGGGTAACATAGACTGCTGGCACAAACTTAATAAGACACCAGTCAATCCTCTAAGCCCCTTTGCGTTAACATTTGATACCTTGTGATTGAGTTTCTGTTGCCATTAATGAAACAAAAACAGATTATTTGTGCCCGCAGACACAAAATGTTTCGTGTGTCAGCTGCCCGCTTCTTCTCTGACAGACATCGTGTCTGGTTTAAAAAGAGTCACGATGATCCCAGAAATAATAGTGACACAACATTTTTATGCTGCTCATCTTCATTTGACTTTAATGAATCATAGCAGGCATCTGGTGCGTTTTAGCCTATTTACTACGAGTCACATTTACTTTATATCACATTTGCAAACTTTCAGCTCTTTTAAAAACCACAGCATTTTCTTCTTATTAGTGGATATAGTCTCAGACCCTTGGTACAGATGACATTTAGACTGAGTAGTGTATTTAATTGCAATCTAGTTTTTAAAAGTATTTAAAAAGCATTCTCTTCTCCTTGATCTCCTTGGCCTTTGCCTGCTGCAGTTTCTGGATTTATTCATTTAAGGTTTACTAGTTAATAACAGTTTTAGTTTTGTGAACTAACTTTGTAGGTCAAATGCAATCTGGAATTTAAATGCATTCTTCTCAGTTTTTCTAAAGATAAATAAAGAACTTAAAAGCCCACATAAAATAACAGAAGCGCAAACAGATTAAACATAAATGTAATACTAAAAATGAAATAACTCATTTAGAATGATTATTAGAAACATGATTCCTTTTTCTTATTTTTTTTTGTATTGCCTTCTTTTTTTTGTATATTTTCATCCATTTATCATCCAGCAGTTTTTTTTCCTGCTGGGGAGTCTTGGCTTGTCTCATGCCCTGTAAAATATTCATGAAATTCAATTATTTTATATTCTTAATAATGCTCATGCAAACAAACAAATTAACAAATTGCTGTGCATGTCTTTTAAAATCCGATCTGTACTTAGGCTAATCTCTATTACTGCACAACGATGAAGTAACTTTGACAAACATTAATGCTGATGAATAGGTCCATTAACGCATTAGTCAGACAATTGATTTTCATATTTTTGCAATAAGAATGGAGAATAATGCCCGTCTGGAATGATGTGAATAAAAATATAACATTAGACAAAATATATACCTTCAATTTCAAAATACTTGGGAGTTAAAAGCTTTTAAACAAACTGGTGTAAAGCTTGCGCCTACTAACAATAACAGCAGCCTAACTGTGTGAACATGTTTCTTTCATGCACATTCCTAGCTGTCGGGCCAAAAGCCGCCTGTATGAGTGTCGGTGTAGCATGCAAAAATAGCCAGTGTCTCTGCTTCAGCCATGTTTGTGTCACATACCTCAACAGGGGGCAGTGGTGCAATATATGCTCCTCCCGCCACTGGACTCGAACCGGCAGCCCTCCAGTCTCCGCCCCAGTACAAGAAGGGGGGGGAGGAGGAGGAGGCGGCAGGCGAGTGAGGCAGGGTGAAGGACAGGGAGGGGGAGAGGGGCAGCGAGCGGGGCAAGGGGGGCGTGCCGGAACCTTTCTTGAAGCCCTTTTGCTGCTGCGGCTGCTGCTGGCAAAAGGCGAGGGAGGGGGAGACGGCCAGGGAGAGAGGGTAAGGGTGAGGTGGGGTGCCGCTGGCCCGACGGCCACAGGTGTGCGGTGGACCCAGGGCGGGAGGAGGGAGGAGGGACAGCGAGAGGGATGGAGGCAGCGAGCGAGGCCGGGAACAGTGGGGGTTACTCACGGATTGTCGGAAGGGTTGAAGGGGGGCAGTGGGAGGGACCTCCATGCTGGGCTGCTTCCCGGTGGCTATGCTCTTCCGCCGGGCGCGATGATCTGCGAAAAGGAGAGGAGGTCATCGGGTAAGACGCTATTACACATCAGTGGAAGGAAAACATCAATGGTAATATGAGGCCAGGACACAAAAATTGCAGTGCGGGACACAGGTAGAGCCAGAGGATGTGGACAAAGTAATGTGGAAATAAACAGCTGCGGGAGAGCCGATATTGACATTCTGCCTGAAGGAACCAAAGAATATGAGAGCTCGATAGAGGTCAAAGGTGAGCGAGACAGAAATAAAACCATGCAAGGTCACACCCATTCACCAGCATCACTGCAGATTCTGCCGCTACACAGAAACTCTTATGCACCTTCATCTGTTGAGAGTGTGGGGGCTGACAAAGTGGAGAGATAGATTTTCTGTCTGGTTGTCAGCTGAGGCAAATGTTAACAGTCTGAATGTTGAGGGGAGGGACCGGGAGATGCATGGGTAGAGAGCAGCGAGCATTAAACAAACAAAACACTTATTGACTTCCGTCTCTGAGTCAGTACATAATGCAGCAAATTGTCCAGTAAAGGAATAAAGTTCTGTCCTACACTTGATGGATGATGGAGAGAGTGTGAATGTACACAGAGAGGAGCAAAAACAAAGCACAGGAGGCCAACTAACAGAGCAAAAAACAACAACAGAAAAAAACAAAAAAATCTACTCAAAAATTCACTGAATGTGAATTTTGAAGTATTGCCTACTTTGATCTTTGTGTCTTTCACTTTTGTCCTCCAACCAAATGCTAATTCTATCTGTGTCTCTGCACCAAATTTCTGCACTCTTAATGGGACTTCACAGGTTATAATTACATATACACAGTTTTAATTAATTCCTACAAATCAATAAATTGTACATCCATAAGATACATGGGGGATTTTGTTAATTACGTACAAACTCTTTCTTCCAGTGAAAAAAGAAATGATTAAAACCTCATTTTTGTTAAGCTTCTTGTTGGTTAACCATTCAAAAGCTTTCCAAAACTGAGATAATAGTTTACATTTTCAAACAGCTGTTTGTTGGTTTATACGCCATTAGGGCTGCCACAAACGATTATTTTGATGGTCGACTAGTCACCGATTATTTTTGCGATTAGTCAACAAATCAGATCATCCATCCATTGGACGTATGTGCAGCTTATTGCACCAGCATGCATCTGCTCTTATATAACTATCATTAGCTTACAGCTTGAAGTGTTAAAGGTATGTGCTAACTGAAATTTGCAGATTATCTCGGTGGAGTTTAATAAACTCAGCCGCCTGCTCCTCGCTCGCTAATATATAGCACGACACTGGAGTACATTCTCGACCAGCTCACACTTCTGTTTAATCAGTTTACTGTTTAAATTCTTTGAATTTGGACAGCCTTCGTTGCATTGTTGTAACGTAATCGGTCTACAAATGCGGTCTCTACGGAAGCGTAGAGCTGCCACCCAGGCAAAAGAAAAATAGAAGTATATCACGTTATAACGTGAAAAGTTTATTGTTCTAACAAGATACTTTTCACGTTTGAACAACATAATATCACGTTATTACAATATACATAATTATCACGTTCGTACAATATAATATTTATATTGTACGAACGTGATAATCGTCGACGATTTTGATAGTTGACGTAATCGTGACTAGTCGACTAATCGTGGCAGCCCTATAGGCCAATAAAGATTTACAGGAAGAAATCTGCGACATAAATAAAATCTCCTAAGAGTTAAAGAAGTGACAGGAATCTATATATAATAACGCCAATGAATAAAAGACAGGTGAGAATATTGTAAGGACGTGTAGTACTCACTTATAATTCTGCCTTAAAATTTCTGTGCACTCATTTCTAATTTATACAATTTTGTTTACAACACACCACACAGTTGAATACTAGAAAAGTATATTTTTCATTTGCATGAATGGAGGGAAAAAGCACCATTACAATATGCCAACTAACACATAGCAACTTTTGCTGCTCTAACAGCAGAAACTGGCTAACGACGGTTAGCTAAGTATCTTCATAAACTGTACCACAAGCTAAACCTTTCTAGCAACAGAAAAAAAGAATGACTTCCTAACACATTTAACACAGTTTTAACGACCTTTCTGTGTTCACTAACATAGAGGCATGCTAGAGGCACAACAAGACTTGCAATGCTAGCATGCTTACCAGTTATCATCCTACCATATGCTAATTAACAGTAAACACAAAGTACAGCAGAGGCTGTCATTAGTTTGGCAAATCTGATGGTGGTACAAAAGGAAAGCAGTCTCACTGTCTTTCTAAATATAGGCTAAAACTGGCGTGTACTTTTATCAGCCTTAATAGCTGCCATGTGCCTATTGACAAGTAGCCACTATTTATCTGTTGTGTTACATCAGTTCTGTGCTGAGTGAAAAAATATTGTGAGAAAGAGAAGAAAGACTTGTGTGGAAAATAACAACCAGAACAAAACACCACTGATATCAGGACTAGTTGGAGGACAAATTATTTTCAATTTGATATGGCGATGAAGGCAAACAGTAAGGGGCGGGGTATAAAATCAAGCACCTAGTCATGCAGACTGCTTCTACAAACATTTGTGACAGAACGGGTCAATCTCAGGTACCATGATGGGACGCCACCTGCGCAACAAATCCAGTGATGAATTTCCTCCCTACTAAATATTCCACAGTCAACTGTTAGTGGTATTATAACAAAGTGGAAGTGATTGGGAACGACAGCAACTCAGACATGAAGTGAAAATAACAGAGCGTGGTTAGCAGACGGTACACAAAGGTCCCCAACTTTTTGCAGCCTTAGTCACTATAGGCTTTCAAACTTCATGTGGCCTTCAGATTAACTCAAAAACTACGTGTAGAGAGCTTCGTGGAATGTTGTTTTCATGACTGACCAGCTGGATTCAAGCCTTACATGACCAAGTGCAAAGCAAAGGATGCATTGGTATAAAGGTCGCTGCCACTCGACTCTACAGCAGTGTTCTCTGGAGTGACAAATCATGCTTCTCCATCTGACAGGTGGATGGACAAGTCTGGGTTTGGCGGTTGCTAGTTCAGCAGTACTTGTCTGACTGCATTGTGCTAAGTGTAGTTTTGTTTGGTGTGAAAGAACTTAACTGGCCTGCACAGAGTCCTAATCTCAACCCGAGAGAATATCTATGGGATGAATTAGAGTGGAGACTATGAAGCAGGTGCTGTAGGTGCATAAATCATTTTAACTCGTTTATATCTGACATAGACTGAAACTTTCAGGAGATTTGGTAACTCAGGGGACCTTAAGCTGTGTCCACACTGGAAGTGTTTCACTTTGAAACTGACATCTGGTCACTTGCTGACATTCCAGGCTCTGGTTGCCAAGGTAACCTTCTAGGTCAAGTGTCAATCAACGTGTCAGTCGGTAGCCCCTTCAATCGCTCGTCTAGTAGTTCAGAAAAGTTTTTTCCAGGTCCCGCCCACTTCCCGTTGCCAGCAGTTATTTCGCCCATAGTTGCTTGAAATCTAAAAATGTCAGTCAGTTTCAGTGGTTTTTGGTCACCATGGCGCTGCAAATCACTTGCAATATAGACACAGCTTAAGATTGGCTGGTCGACTCCTGACGATGAAAGTGCAGAGACAGAGATTGTGGATATTATGGTAATATTAGACATTACCATCTGCAGAGCCAAACCACTAAAATGGCTGAAAAAACTGAAATAAAATCCTTAGCCACAGTAAATATGTAGAGTTACCACAAGCTACCATGTTTCATCAGTCTTAGAAAAGGATCACCATACCAAACCTGCTTAAATCATCACTTTTACTATCCTAAAACTCATCAGGAAGATGCCTATCAAAGTCTACTTTAATCCTGTTTTAATCAGGCATTTTTTGTCCAGTTTTTCCCTTTACTTTCAGCACGGCCCTCTGAAAAGACATGGAACATGCTAAATGTGATGAATATGATACAGGTAATAAACTGGTTATATGTGTTGAAATTTCTGATATTATTTTCCTGTATTTCAGCCCATCTCACATCTTTTCACATTGATCATGCTGGTATCTGTGCTCTTTCCTTGCTTTCTCCTTCTCTCAGCCTCTTCTGTCACACTCAGACACACACACGCCTCCTCTCTCCCACGCAGCTATTTTACATAATTCAAATAGTGCATTTACCCTGCTACCTCTCCTCAGCCCTTGATCTTTCTCTCTTTCTTTCACCTCCTTGCACCCTCTTGTTCCCTCCCCTTCAGATATGTGCATCATGTAGAGCCTTCCATTTTCTTCATACTTACCTTTATCTGCATTCCTCTTTTATCCTCATCGGCCCTCTGCTCTCATTCTCTGTCATTTACCTGCAATCCTTTCACTGTGAGCCTGCCCCTCTTTCTGCCTGCAGTGTTCTCCTACCCACACAAGGTGGGAAAAATAAATGACCATCACAGAGTTTGTCGCAAAACGCGCCAGGATCCCCCCCCCCAAAAAATGTACAGCTTCAAACTCTACCACCTGTAGGCTGCATGACAGACAAGTGGAGGAGTCTTAAATCTGTCAGAGAAGAAGAGAAAAATCTACAATAAAATGTGACACTTTTGACAGCTGATCATAATTATATGAAAAGTTATTTTGATGGTTATATAACAGCAAACCTTTTTTCATTTGAATAAAATGAAACTGGAGCTTTTATGGAGACTAAAATGAAAGAAAGTGAAACTTTTTGGTATCTGGTTCTTTCTGATGGATCTAAAGATACTGAAACTATTCCAGGACGTGATCTACTTTAGCTTTCGAGATACTGAATGAGTTCATGAACTTGGAAAGAGTTCTTCAGCTATCTTGTGAAGGAGCCATGGCTCTCTCTCAGTATCACTCACAGTTTCTTAGGTGTTTGTTACTCTGCAAGAGGTGTTAATTATTGGAAATTATCATGGGTGATGCCCTGTAAATCTGCAAGTTATACTATCAACATTTATGTATCACGACTGCGCCAAACGCAATTAAAAGATCGTAGAACAGGCAGCTTAATTGATCCAATTCAGAATTTATCTTTTCCCAAACTAATTAGTGTAACCAGGAGGAGCAGACTGTGCAAATAAGAGAATGGTGATTTAGGATTCAACTGGCAGCAGTATTATGACAGCAAAAACAAAGTTTGGACTGCTTCTGTGGGTTTAGACAGTGAGATCACAAAAACAAGCAGCCTGTGAGTTGGTGTACTATCATAACCCTTAAAGTGCGTGTCTGTGTGTGTGTGTTTTAAGACATTTTGTCCTTTTGGTGCCAGTTTGGAGCCACACAGAGCATATGTTTTATTACATCCTCCACTGAAGGGTTTTATTCAGGGCAGAAGTCTTTGTCTGCTTTTGGTAGCTGCAGCTGTCATTTTAACCCATGAGAACACCAGTTTTCTATGTTCAAAAGTTTATGTCTTGTGCTTACTGCTGCCTTCCAAACCAGTGATGTGGATCATCAGTTGAAAAATATCAAGTCTAATCTTGTTTTCTTAGCTGGACCAAATGCACCTTTTTTTCTTTTTGCTGGATCACTGTGCACAGATCAACGTCACAGTACATGCAACAGGATAAAACTAACATATGCAGTCTTATTTTATAACAATTAGCTAACTGCAAAACTGAGTGAGAAAAAGCTGATGAAATCACAGTGCAGAGTTACTCTCAGCTCTGGTAGCGATTGGTGTTAGCAAGGCAAACTGAACAACCAAAAGTTACGCCAATGTAAAAGTGCAAAAATCAGTTCCACAAATGGCCACTTGGCTCCAAAGGCGACCCAATCGCCATGTAAAATTAAACAACTTTAAACAAAATGAGCAGAGAAATAAAAACTGTTAAAATTAACTGATGGGTGGCTGCCATTTCACTTGTTCAGTGTTAATTTGTATTAATAGTCACTGTAAAAATGGGATTCTAAGCTTGGGTTACTCTCAAAATCAGTGAGCCAGTATATGACTGATGACAGCACAAAAACATGCACACAAACACATGGTTCATGTTGTTTTTAAATCTCTTCTCAAAGTTACCACTCGTGACATAGCCATTATTATTTTTAACTAGTTGTACTTGTCAGGTTTTCTTTTTTGTGAGGAATGAACCACAGAAGTCTGGTAAGCAGTCTAAACAAAATTTATGAGCTTATATGCCAAATATGCTAATGTCTATATTCAATATCCAACAAACACAATGGTGGCAGTCAAAATGCCAGAGTAAAGGCCTCAAAAAAAGTATGCAACAAATAAATGATGACATGATGACCATGTCAGGTTATAGTTTAAACCATATGTGAGACCATTTCATCTCTTGATGCCTGGTGTGTCTTGCAGCCATATGTGGCTAACGCTCTCTGGTATGACAAGACCTTTTTACTGAACTACTACTGAGACATGTGCCTTTTTTTTTACTTTAACTATGATGCTGTGATTTCATATCTTAGATTCTAAACTAGAGCTGCACTACACCCTACTATGAATCATATCTTTTTCTCTTTTTGTTACATACTCAAAAAGTTTAACAAAAGCAAAAAAAAAAAGAGCAGAAACCATAACCACTTGACAAGTTTAAAGCAATAATAAGATATGAAATACCTTGCTTTTTATTATAAAAAAGATCTCACTTGGAGCACTTCTCATTATATTAGAAACTGCAGAGCAAGAATCCCATGTGCCATGCAAGCATTTACTTTCTATGTCCAAAGAGACTCCGGAGTGGTGTTGGGATTTAAATGCAGTTTGACCTCCAAAACATGATCTTTTTCCAGGCTTTTCCCAGTGTGAGCACTCTGTCTGCTTTTATTCTTATTTATACACACATACAGAAAAAATCTGAAGGGGGAATACTAATCCCTTTCTTGTAATTTGCAGAATTGGTCACAGAGGGCAGATTACAGCTGACTTATAGTACACAGTATATAAATCATGACTGCAATTTAAAGATGCCCCAGTCTGCAACACAATGCCTTAGAGAGGGTATAAGTAGCCAGTTTTAAAGTCCTGCTTGTTCATGTAGCAGGACACTACACAAAAAATGGTGGTAATCACATTAGCACAACATACATGTATGTCTGCCAGCAAGCCTGCTCTCCAAATACCAAGAGTCCAACTACTGCAATCCTAAGTTAATAGCTAAGCAACCAGCATAAGCAAACTAGCTGATGGTGGAGGGGAGATGATCTAGACACTTGACCCGATGTATTCAATCCTCACAGTTACGCAGCGTGAAAGCTTAGGTGTGCAGTTTCTCTGTGCATTACAAAGAAAATGTTAACCCACAGAAACAACAATCCACTGTAAGACCACAATATTTCATGGTGGGATTGACAAAAGACAAAATTCTCTTGTCATTTATTACTGATGTTTAATAATTTTATGATAATACTGTTAAAAAACATGGAACTTACAAAATAGATTATTAAATTGTATATCTTTTTCTTTAAATTAACAACTTCAGTACATTTATAAATCTTTGGCCTTCTGTTAGAGGACTCGCAGTATCTTCATGCAAACATCCCAAATGGCTTTTTTACAGAATTGCAGAGCAGAGTGCTGTGAAATTTCTTATAAATATTGTGATTATTTCACCAATAACGGTTTGTTTACTTTGGGGACACGATCGCACTACCACAGATGGCGTGGGGGCAGTGTCAGCAGTAAAAGTAAGATAAACACCTGTATGATGGATTTTAGCATGAAATGCTATTCTAATTGTTTTGTTTTTAGATACTAATTGTGTCTTATTATTTTATCAGTATATGTCTATACAACAAAAAAGCAGAAGGAAATAAAACGTGCAGTGGGTGCTGATGTCCCCGTGGCACCATGAGTGTATATTCTGGTGGTAAAAGTTTGGAAAATGGCTTTGAACTTTCACAAAGAACTAAAAGCCTTAAAGTATTGTGTTCTTAACAGGTATGTGCACATAAAGATGCCAAAAAAGGGTAAGAACAATCACTTTGTTATATACAAAATGTTATTATATCCGTGGCCTTTAAAAAGTTCAGCATGTCTGAAGCACAAAGTTTTGTGCTTTCAAATGATGCATAGTTTGTCAAATACCTTTGAAAAATCACCACCAGAACTTATATTTACTCGGGTCCTCTTTTCTGTGTTTGGAGCACACATCTGGACTCACATTCACACCTACGAGGAATTTAGAACCACCAGTTAATCTAACCCCACAAACTGCATGTCTTTGGACTGTCGGAGGAAGCTGGAGCACCCAGAGGCTACCCACGCAAACGTGGACAGAACATGCAAATTACTAGCTGACTGGGTGATATGTTACAAGGTGGCATTTGCAGGTGTGCATGTATATGCCAATCAATCTGGGATTGCTTTTGATTTAAACCAGACAAAGCCGGCAAACAAAAGGAACCTAAATGAGTTAGATGGAACAACACGTGAAATAGTGGACAACCTGTAACGCGTGGTTACGTAGAAGAGGCTATATCTTCTGTCTCATACAACGCTACATCTCTACATTACTACATTCACTAGTCAAACAAGTTGGTCATCTTCATTAATGTCCCAAACATTGCATTTAACAGATAGTAGTAGCTTCCAGGTCTGAAAATGACAAGACCTGCATCAGCAAATCGAAGAAAACAACCTTTTGAACTGATCAATGATTTAAATAAACATTTTCCTGATAGGGTTGTGGTCTCATAGTTTAGATATAGCCTTTGTAATTATTGTAATATGGAGGTTATTTATCAGTGGCATATTTAAGAACAGAATAGAAGTGACAATAAAAATGAAATACTTTGTAAATATGGTTGACTCGCATTTGTGCAAACATTCCAAGTCTCAAAAAACATTAGTACCAAAATTTCATCAGGTACAGTACCAGATTACATTTCTTATTGTTAAAAGTCTATTTAAAAAAAAAATCAGTTAGCTAATGAATCTTTTCACATCTAGTTTATTTATTTACTTATTAAGGTTTAATAAAAACTAATAACCTTCCAATGCTTAGATTGAAGCCTAAGTTCACAAACCAACGGATGACTTCACGTTTCCATCTTTTATCTACAGTTTCTGTTTTCCACTCCATCTCAACACAACTTGAAGACAGTAGGTACTCCTATTTGGTGCTACTTAGCAAGTGTGATTTACAAGTTATTACCAAATAAAATTCTCAAGGGAGCTAAACATTACTATTGGGACTAATAGTTACAGATTTACATCATATTTGTTCACATGCCCGACCGTAGTCCCAGCAGAAAAGACCATAGGACAAGAACAACTACATGTCCCTGGTATTTGCAGTTTGTGCATCTGTAGGTGGTACAGTCCAAGGAAGCAATTCTGATGAAAAATATGACCTGCTGTACATTGCAGAAGTTGCACAGCTGGATACCTCCTATATTTTTACATAGCTCAGGATTTACTCCAAATGCTAGATTATCTATCATTTGGTGAGAATGGGTGCAAAGAGATTTTTCATTTTGGAAATTGTACTCTCCAACCTGAATACAGACCAAAATTCACTTCTCAAAAATAATACACTCTCACTGACCCTTTTTTACTTTTAGCATGCACGGAGTGGAGAAATGTAGGTGGCGGTGCATGCAAAGACTCATTTAGAGTCAGTATATAAATCGATCCACAGACTTTATGCAAATGATGAGGAAGGATGTGAGATGGGAGAGGCTAGCAGGGCGTATTAAGCAGTGATTAATTTAAAACCAAAACAGGTGGCCTGATCATCGTCTTTACTGTCATATTAGCACACTTGCATTTTCACCTTATCAGCTGTCTAAATTTATCAAAGCTATTCAGCACAGAGTATTAACAAAAAGCATCGGTCTGGATGAAAAAAGTCTGGATAGGTCCATTTAAATCTGTTTCTCACCATTTGTCACTCTGTTTTCAATCCCAATGAAAGCTCTGTGTTTTGTTGCCAAGGCAACGTTATTTTTTCCTGAAGTACCTTACATTTTAGTTTCAGACATACAGTACTCTACAGCAAAGCTGAGAACTGAGGAGGTGTTTGGACATTACAGCCACACAAAAACATATGCACACACACACAAATCCATACATACATAGCAAATACTGTATTAAGGAGCCTGGAAAATCACTCAAAAGCTTCATTAGTTCTGGAATCACTAATGATTAATGCAATGTGCTGTTTGATTAAGAGCAGCCTTGAAATGGAAAGCGTGAACACATCTGGAGAACTGTTTTGATTTGCTTGTTGGTCTATTTTAAAATGCTATTATGTAACTGTTGTTGAAAGATGATGTAAAGGCTTGAAAAGCGGGCTTTAAAAAAGCAGACTGGCTCAGGCATCGTCATGTCACTGGGGGGTCTAGCTGGGGTCATGAGGCTGTTGTTAGATGTGCCTGTCTCTGTTATTTAGCTGCTCAATAACTCATCCGTGCGCATCAATAACATTGTTCAAAGTTTCCCACTAACTATTACTGTGTTGAAATCTTGGTTTTGAACGGTAGGCCAGATTCATTAGTACTGTAATACATGATGAAAATAAAAATGGAACATCTTACTTTTTGTGGAATGAATCACACAATATTGAATGAGCTTACATCTACTTTTAAAAAATGCAACAGAAAAAAAGAAGAATAACATCCACACAACTCAATCCCATAGTGCAATGCGCCCCGGCAACAAAGATTAAAGTTTTGTAATCACTCTTCATCTGCCAGTTAGTTCACAAAATGATGATTAATAAGTCTACAGTGTATCAATATGCTGCTCGCTACAAAATGAGCTCTCAAGTGTAAAATATATAGACGTCAGACTACAGACTGTATAAAAAAGATGGACATAGACAACATGGTAACCCCTTATTTGTGGACTACTGTTTTGAAGTTTCAAGGTTGGCATTTGGCTGCTGCTATCTTGCTTTTTTTTCAGAGCCAAGAGTGACCAGAAGGTGAAGTTATCATCTTTCCACTGAGACATAGACTGTAAAACTGTGCAGCCTAGCCTAAGTTAAAGAAACAAGTCTTAATGTAACTTACATCCATATATTGGTGCCTTAATCTTAACTACCGTAAATCCCGGACTACAGAGCGCACCTCATTAAAAGCCGCATGCTCTAATTGTAGAAAGAAAATCAATTCTGTACTTGTACAGGCCGCACCGGATTTTAAACCGTATGCGTTTCACTTGTAATATGAGATATGTACACAGAAATATTACACGTGAGGATTTTTAACGTTCAATTTAATCCGTAAGGTAACATAAACATGGTAACATAAACGTTATGGTAACATACAAAAATACATACTGAAAATGCTTTTTTTCCTCGAACAGCGCCTGTAACACGGCTACCTTTAAGTATACGTACGTATCGGTAACACACAAATTACGTTGCTTATGGTTTTTTTACGGAACAGAGCACAAACAACATTACAACGTCTCTTAACAACCGATAAAAACATATAGGGGAGAGTGAGGTAAGATGAGCCACTTTTTACTCATGTTGCCCTGGATGTGAGAAAAAATGACACAGAAATAGAATGATAACATATTCCTTTATTTCAGGATGTCTCCTTTCAAATGTAATGATCAGAATCTATGTCTGATGACGCTGCCCAAAATAATGACCTATTAAAAAAAAATGCTCCTTTGGCTCAACTTGCCCCAGATTAGGGGTAAATTGAACCTAGTCAGTGGGTAAACTGAGCCATCTTGGGGCAAACTGACCATGTAGTTTTTAAAATGTAAAACTGATCATATTGTGAAAACAAACCATTTTAACAGTTGTAAACCTGTGAGAACAAACCTGGAAACTGGTGGTTTCTAAACAAACCACCAGTTCAAAACCATTTATTCAAAAGAACTATTCAATATTCCAATGATCAAGGTTGCAGGGGAATATGAACTGTTGCTCCCTCCTTGCAGTTCATCCAGCCTGTTGAGGTTGAGGTAGCTTCTTCAGCACATCCTTGCGTGGGAAAGATGCCTCATCATTTTCCTTGAACACAAACGTGGGTTTCTTACTGCTAGTGATCCCTCGGTTCTTCTGAGAAATCTGGCACTCACTTCGTTGTCTGCAAAGCTGTCAACCAGGCCAATGTAATGGTGGCTCCTGGATTTGGATGCAAATCTACGATGACAAAGTCACCAACTACCAGGTCTGAGACATCTGGTTCACTTCTTTCATCGCTGGAACTCTCATACTCAGAAGTGTCTTCAAATGGGATGGGAACATCACTCTCCTCAGAGCTGCTTTCCACTGCAATTTTTGTCTGGGTTTGTTTCCTCTTCCACATTCCTTGCTTTTTGTGGATTATTTCTTTTTTGCCTTTCAGTTTATTTGTCCTTTCTTCATGGGCTCTCTCAATTGCCTGCTTTTCAGGTGTATCAGTCAGGATTCGTGTCTTCACACGCTTTCGATTTGTTTGTTTCCTGGGCTGCTGACTTTTGGGTAAGGGTAGAATATCAGTGGGAGACACATATCGAGCATGGTTGGGGTCACTTCGTGAACCACATGCATGTACAGGGTCTGGTGAAGGTAGCTCAGCAGAAAGAGAGGCTGAAACCACAGGTGCAACACCTTCAGCGGCAGGCTGCTGCTCCAGGTTGGGCCTGTCTGACACCATGGATGGCTCAAACTCTGCATCAGAGAAGATATCTCTGTTGTAAGGGAAAATCCCAGTGGCTCTAAATCCCAAGGAGATATTTCGTGGTGTCATTGCTGACATGAAAGCATCATTCACACAACCAGCAATTTGGTATATGCTGGCAGTTTTGCCTGGGTTGGACCTCATCCAGCCATCAAGAGCTCTGTTGTAATAGGTTTTAAATGGACCATACACACACTTATCCAGAGGCTGAAGGCGATGGGAAGTGTGGGGTGGAATTGTGAGCATTACAATACCACTTGTTTTTGCTATGTCCAAAGCCTTCAGTGAAATGTGGGCTTCATGGTTATCCATGATTAGCAGCAGTGGCAGGTCAGGGGAGCACAATGTTGTTTCTGCCTGCCAATTCTAATGCCAGTTCACGGCATTTCTTTGGGGAAATGCCATGGAACTGCTCTGCAAGCTTCTTGATATGCTCTGCTAGCTCCTTCTCCACCTCCTCAGAGAAGACTCTCTTTGCTGAAGCTGTTCCACTATAGCCAACCGATTTGACCTCCTGTGTGTCCCTCTTTTTAATATATCTCCTGAGTGTTGACCTGTCAATTTGTCTTTCTTTAGCCACTGATCTTATGGACTTTCCTCCCTTGACTTCACTCGCTGCCCTTTCAATCTCCTCCAGGGGTGTTGAGCCCCAGCTGGTCTTCCGTCTGTAGGTCCTTGGCATGATATCTTTTCTATAATAGTTAACATATGACAAATACAACAAAAGGGTTCAGTATACTGAACTAAAATACTATTTAATAAGTCAGAGCCTTAAATAAATTTCAGTGCCTTATGGTGGGGTAGGTTGAACCATTGGATCAATTTACCCCATAGCCTTTGGCTCACTTTTGCCCCATAGCCACCATTTTGAAAAAAAGCAGGGCTAGTTTAGCAATTTAGGCTAATCTTTAGAAAACTTCTTCAGATGATATTATATTTTAGAAACCCACCAACATGTATAATATATCATTTTAGACACAGATACATTTGTTTTAATATTACAGTCAATTTACCTGATATGCAGAAATTTTACTTTGACGAGCAGAAAACATTTTTTTGTGTAATACAGACTTACCCCTTCTCCAATGTGCTCCTCTTTAATATAGCAGGATGGAAATGATGAGTGCTTCCTGGATTTATGGTCACATGACAAAACATGAATACAGTTACCTAGATACAAGGGGTGGTTCAACTTACCCACTGGCTCATCTTACCTCACTCTCCCCTACTGTATATATACTACTTATCATTTTGATTGGTCTACTGTTACCAGGCAAAATGTTTTTGGCTGCATGAAAAAGAAGATGCATTAGCCGCACGTCAGTATAAGCAGCAGTGTTCACAGTGTGGGAAAAAAGTAGCGGCTTATGACCCGAAAACTACGGTATGCTGAACGTCATTAGCAGTGGGTAGAGCGTGTGTGTGCGGTTAGTCCAAAATCCCACTAACTATGGTATCAAAATTTTAAAAAGTTGCAGAGTACATTTGAGCATGACGGTACTTTTACTTTTTATTTGTTTCATTTGCACAAACACAGCTAGGATTCAAAGGTATATACCGCCTCCATACATCTATAGCTTTCATGTTTCAAAATAAGCCTGTACAGGTTATTAGATATGTTTTAAAAATAAGCAAACATTTTTTGTTTACTTAAGTTATATAATTTCATCTATTCGATTTCTTCCACTTATCAAATTCAATGTAACAGTTGGACTGATAACATAAAAATAAGATATTATTTTATTTTTATAAAATAATAATATAATATATAAAATAATATAACAAAAATAAAATATTACTTTTATGTTATCATTATTTTAAAAAGAATTATTAGACATAAGTATAACTTAACAAATCAAAATTACACATAAGAGTCACCTAAAGTCTGAATATATTTTACAGGATGGTGAAAATTGTTTTTTTCGCGGCTGTATTGTTAGTAAAGGTCACCATTCCCTGAATTAACTAAACAACAAATCATATAGTTTTTCAAATGAATAAATTGGGAATGATCAAAAATGAACACCAACATCACTAGAACATCTGAGCGGTCCACTTCAGTAATTAAAATTAACAGACGTGACCCCTACAGTAAGCAGATAGCTAGTGGCTATTTTTAACCTCTAATTACACCCAACTTTCTCTCATTGTGGCTCAGTAATGCAAAATTTCAAGCCTTTAATACAACTTACATGAATAAATAATACAAATTTTAAATGTAACATAATATATGGAGGGCCTTCACCGCCTTTCACAGTTGTTATGAAGGAGTAATTAGTTATAAAGTTATTAAAAAAGAATACAGCTTAGTGCAAAAAACAAACATGTTTTTACTGTAAAATGTTTAACATGGGAGTCTATGGGGACTGACTCACTACTGGGGCCAGCCTCAAGTGCCATTGCCAAATACAAATATATGCTTTTTAAGAAGTTTTAAAATGCATGACGTCAATGAGTAATAGTGTTAAAATAATCATGATTATGATTTCTACCATAATCCAGCGGCCCTAGTTACAGTGCATAGCTCACTTTAAGACCACATTTCTCTCACTGAGAGTACAGTACACTGCGTTAATGAGCTTTGGACATATTTTTGGGCAGAGTCAGGCAAGTGGTTTCTCCCCACAGCCAGCTTGTGCTCCATAGATGTTGGCCAGACATGAGACTGGCAGTGATCTCTTCAGCTCCCTTTCTTTGCGAAAATATGAATCCTTTAAAATTAGATACAAAAATCAGAAACATGTTCAGCGTTTTTTGATCATCATATATCAATCATCCATAGTGTATCAAAACACTCAACATAATATTTCATATCAGTTGACTAGTGGATTTAGATCAGTGTGTGTACAGAGATCACAACACCATACGAATCACGTACAGTTCAGTGCGGCACAGGCACGAATGTTCACTTGCTGAAAAATCCAGCTCGTTCGTTCACATGTAAGCCATGTGCTAGGCAACATGAGAAATGCTGCACTTGTTCATTGTGAATGTAAATCTGATGTCAAGCTGAAAGCTGAAGAGGGAATGTGTGGGTGGCAATCGCTTCCAGCTTAGACCCTCTGAGAGAAGTGAGAGAGACAGAGTTAAAAGAGTGGGAGGGAGGGATGTAGACACACATGAGTAAGAGGTTGGTTTTTTTTTTTTTTTTTAAAAGGAAAAGGAACTATGAGTGTGTGTGTGTGTGGGTGGTAGTGGTAAGTGTTCGTGTAGGAGTAGCAGGGACAGCGCAAGAGCAAGACTATATGGAGTGAAGACAGGATGACAGAAAGAGAGAGAGGTGAATAGAGGGAAAAAGGAAAAGAGCGAAATGGAGGAAATGCATCTGGGGGAGCGGTAACAAGAGAGGGAGGGAGGGCTGAGAGTTGCACTAAGGAAGGGGGGGGTTGGATGGAGAGAGGGAGAGAGCACAAGAGCCAGAGATGGAGGCTGGAGAGGGAGTGGGTGTCTTAATAGCGCTGAAACGCTCAGGGCTTTTTGTATGTTTGCCTTTGTTATGATAGAAAGCTGGTTGGCTCCCTGTTTGCTTTTGATCCATGAACTGTGACTACAAATGCAAGGCAGTCTCTTCTGTACTTAAAGTAGAATGTACAGCGGCTACATATGGGACCCTCATTACATAATTTAATGTATAAACGCTGTCATCTAGAGGCCAGTGGGTAAAGGAAGGCACTAGCACTGCAATGGGTTCGGTCCCTACAGTTATTATATTTGGATCACTTGGTCACTTGCGGCGCTGATGAAAACCTGCAGCGGCTGTTCAATCCTAAAACTGAAAAGAGCTACACGTGTGCAGATGGCGAGTGACAGAGGCACAGAGGTGATTCAAACGTCAGATTTTGATCCCTTATACAGAAGCAGCAGGAACACAGCAGCATGTCTCTGCAAACCCTGACCTCTCTGACAATATCCACTCTGCTTTCAAAATAACCAAATGGGTACAGCTACACTATGTGTCTACGATGCATGTGATTTTTAGAGTCCTGCAGTCAGCAGTGTCAGGATCGATTCGCTGAGGTGTCACATACCTTGGTCTACAGCGTTTTTGAGGGTGATGGGAACAGCTGCAAGTGACAATTATTGTAATTATGAATTAGTCTGTGATTTATTGCATGATTAGCTGACAAAACCCTCAAAACCAAACAATATGTAACTCACAATATACCACATCAAACAGGGAAAAACTGTCAATTTATGAAGTCTGATGCAGTCGGATACAAAATTAAAAGATGAAAAATGAAAAGACTGATCAAATAGCAATATCACTGGCTGAGAGGCTGCATACCATTTGGTTTGGTTCATACACAAGTATTTTGCTCATGCTGGGTGGTACACCAATTTAAATTTCTGTGGACACTTTTCAACTAGTTTTGTTACATTATAGAGATATCATATTATAATACAATTAGTGAATATACACCCTTCTCACTTGTAGTTTGAGTCAATTGGTGCAAAAAATTATTGCAAGATCAACATTTATTATTCACAAGTTATTTTAAACAGTACAAAACATCATGGCACATAAAATTTGTGAAACAAAAACTATTTCTGACAGTAATAACTTCACATTTGCAAAATTACCAAAATTACCATCACCAAACTGCATGCTGGGTAACAGTCTGTCAACAGCTGGGAGGGTTTTTTTTTGCCACATTGAAACACAGTGAAAACAGATGGAAGATGAAGAAAAGAGAGCCGTGTCTACTCTACTGTTTGGAAGTTTGGGGATTTAAAAAAAGGACTGACTTTTGTTTTCTGCATCTTTCCTGACTTTCACTGGGTGGAGCTACACATAACAACAGAGAACCAGAAGAGGGAAAGATCGTTCGTTAATCAAGGCTAAAAGATGTTCCTAACTGATGACCGAGCAATTTGTGACAAAAAGTTGGAAAGAACAAGTCCAAATTGTGTTTGTTTCCAAAGCTGCACTTCACAGCTCTGCTGTGGAATCATCAACACTCACAAGCCAACAAATAACAGTGGCGACAAGTGGATTGTCATCTGCACTGACTTTGTTAACACAGCTGAAGAGTAGATCCTTTATTAGTTTGGTTGTGTCTTTTATAATCATGTTTATTTCTTTTTCATGATAATATTTTTGTTTTATAGCCTTTTTTATTGTACATACCGACAGAAGAATGGGCCATTGTAAACCAATGCACAACCCAATTCCCCCCAAAATTGTGATTTTTGGGTAAAAAGTAAATAAAAACAGAATGCAATGGTTTGCAATGGTTTGCAAAACTCATAAACCTATATTTTATTCACAATATAACATAGAAAGCATATGAAATCTTGAGACATTTTACTATTTAACTGAAAATATGGCAGCAACACATCTCAAAAAAGTAAGTGTTACTACAACGAAAGAGCTGGAGCAGCACTTTATAACTAATTAGGTTAACTGGCAACAGGTCAGTAACATGCATCTCGGAGAGGCAGCACGGAAGAACACCACTCCGCAAACACTACACGTTGTAGAACAGTTTCAGAATTAATGTTCCTTAACATACAAATGCAAAAACTTGCAAAAAAAGGGTATAATTCTGTCTTTGAAATCACAGCATGCACTCAGGCAAATGTCCAGAAATCACCAAAATCATTGTGAACACAGTTCACGTTGACAGCCAGTGATCATGCAGAGAAGGAGTCACATGTGAACATGATCCAGAAACACAGCTGTCTTCTCTGTCGTCTGAGCCAAAGCTCATTTTAAATGAACCTAGCCAAAGTAGAAAACTGTTCTGTGGTCAGAGAAATCAAAATTTGAAAATGAGGAGAAACCACCCAGCCTGTTATCAGCACTCAGTTCAAAAATTGGCTGCAACTAATGCTTATTTTGATAATTGACTAATCTGTTAAATTTTTCTTCAATTAGTCGATTAGTTAAAGATTATTTGAATAACTCTTATCTCCGCCTCCTGTGGGCAAACCTTCTGTGCTAGACTCCAGTACCTCACCTGCTTAAGTCTGCACACCTGTAAATATCACCCTGTTGTCTTGTCCCACAGCAAATTTAAAAAATGGCCCAAGAAAAGTGAATTTGAAAAAAATCAAATGTATTTTTTAACATTACCCAATAGGGCTATGACAAAAGAAATGAAATAAATTAAAATATTAAGTAATAAATTAAAGTGCTAGTAGTATTTAAACAAAAAATAATATACAAACAGAAAACTAAAAATGGCTTTTGTCCATAAGTTCAAATTAAATCAAAAAGATTTTATTTTCCAGTCCAAAATAACAAATTTGCAAACTTTAGAGATGATTAAGTTCATGAATGAAGGATTGCAGTGGACATGCTCTGGAGTGAGGCTTGCTCTTATCTTTGAGAGGATGTTCCCAGCTGCTGATAAGGATGCTAAAGATGCTCTCTGTCATGACATCAGCCATCTGAGAGGTGCATGAGCCTCTTTACAGGATAAACTCATCTATATGCTTAATACTAATAAAACAGAACAAAACAAAATTTAAAAAGACTGTTATTAATCACAAATTTGGTTGTATATCATAGTTTCTCAGATTACAATTAAACTGTTTAACTGATTATATATATAATTAACTATTGATATGGTCCAACCCACAGATCAACTACCTGAGGTTTACTATTCAGAATAAACGCTAATATTAATGTGGATATGCTTCCATTCAGACAATGCCTTTTGCAGGGAAAGCCTTGCTTATTTCAGCAATGCAATATGAAACAGCATACTGCAACACACAGCATGGGTTTGTAGTAGATGAGTGCTAAAATGGTCTTTCACCAACTAAATGGATTTGGCATGAAAGAAAAACTATACCAAAGAATACCCAGGGAGTATAAATTATGGGGACAAAAGCTTTGGAACCCTTATTTTAGGCCAAAATCACTAAACTTCTAAAGCAGTTTGTTGATGGATTTGATTGGTGGTTCTTTACGTGCAGCTGTTATGCCTCAGTGACCACTGAAATTAAAGTTGTGGCTCTCTCCCTAATCATTGTTTTCAATCATTAGGGAGATGGGGCTTCAAATATCTGCCTGGATCAAACTGCAAGACTTGCTTCAGCAAGGGATTTATTCTTATTGGAGTTAATCATCTCATACTTGGTCAGAACATATTCTAAGCACATTTTAACATAGTGGGTACCCCTTCAGTGTCATTTTCCATCATGGAGCGTACTGCTCCAGATGAGGGAGAATGATGACTAATAAAAATCTGCAGATGAGTCATGTGTGTATAATCAAATTAACATCCAACTGTAAGCCAGGAGATTAAGACTTTTCTGGTGTTTTTACATTTTTCTTATGCTTAGGTTTAGGCAAACATCTCCTTATTTAATATACCTCACAACAGTGACAGGATAAGCAGGGAACATTTCAGATGTTTAGGGGCTTACATCAAGTTTCCTGAAAATGAAATGAGTTGACTTGAAAAATGAAAAATGTTTATAGTCTAGGACCAGAGTTAATCCAAAAGCTAACTATCTTGCATTATCAATAATTTTGCAAAACAGATGCAAAACATTGCATTGGCCATTAAATTTTGATGCATGTGATAAGTTGATCCATCTATTCAGACTTTTTGCCACGACTATACCAAAACATTATTACCTCTCATTTGTAACCAAAATCGATCATAATTATATGGCCAATAAAGGACTTTGTTACATAAGCATACTGTAAGTAACGTCTCTGCAGTTGCTGCAATGACTGATGGTCTCATCTCTTGTTTTGGGCGGACAGTTTTGACAAATAACAGGGACAATTCTACAAATTAAATGCAGCTCACTTGTCACAAGGAGTACTCAGTTTATGAAAACTCTTGACCTCTGTGGCTCAGCTCAGAATTTTATTAATGTTGGGCTTAACTTCTATTTTTCAGAGCACTTGTGTCATAAACAGAAGTAGAGTCTGAAAGATGTTGGCATTTATAAGAAGGGAGGGGTGTAACGCTGCTTTTAGGCAGTATTAGCAGAATAGAAAGAGAAGAAAAGTCTCCTGTTATTCCAACTTTGCAGCAAAAACACATGACTGTAGTTGCACCACATTAATATATACATTTCATTTGAAAGTAACATTTGTTTTCCTGCATATTATTGACGTTTTTGGGGTTTTTGTTTTTTAAAAATACATACAGATGAAGATACATATAACTAAAAGCCTCTAGTCTTTAACGTATAGGCCATCAAGAAGTGCCCTGAAACCTGCATTAATTCAAATGTCCAGCACACTGTGTCTACTTCTTGATTTATAAGCTTGCTTAAAAAAAGAAAGAAAAACTGAAGTTTTTTGTTTTTTTTCCCCAGTCACTGGTTTCAAATCTTATTCAGTGCAGCATTAATGTATTCTCTACATTACAGTCCCACTTACAATAAAACAGACGATAAGCAACTCTCTACTTTAGGAAGTGATTACCAATTTGCTACTATATAGACACATTCATTTTTGGGAGATATTGAAAACTTTGTGTAAAGACTGTATGCAGACAGACTCCGCACACACTCTCGCTCAGAGTGAAAAGTTTTTAAGGGACCTAATTTAGGTAATTTGATGACGGTTGACACCACTTATAGCATTTAACTGAACAAACAAGTAAGGATAACATATAGTATATCTTCTATGTTGTTGCTATGATGATAATTACAGCAAAGTCATCCCTCCAAACAAGGCAGTGAAGCCTTGACGACTGAAGCAATGCATACACGTAAACCCTGCTTCAGGGTGCACATCCTGCAATGTGAGTTGGTGTTGGAGAAGAGCTAGCAACATGCAGCGAAAGAAGCATGGGCTCTGGGATAGCTTGTTATCTCATAAAGCTGTTGCACACAAAAATCAAGATGGCTTAGTTACATCCTCTGTACTTAACAACCACAAAGTGCCAGGTTTCACTGGCTCTGAAGATTATGAGAACCTGATTACAAACTCTACATGCAGTTTTTATTCTGCTTCTCGAATATGATTTTTGAACTGACTTTGACCTGCACCATTGACTCATGACAAACCAACGTAAATTCCTAAGTAGGCAGACCTTTAAATTATCAAAAAAGAAGAACAAGCATACAACACAATCACTACCAAAAAAACAACAGCAGTGGACTCACCCTTTGCAGAACATCCACCCATCTGCTTGTCCCTAGTGTGCATAGTGTCCTTTGGTTTTTGGTCAAATCTGCCTCTCATGCATAATGCCCAGTTTCAAAAGTGTGAGATGGCATGATAAGGCAAACATCACGTAACTTATTGTAGTCTTGTACAAAAACACAGCCTATGGTGAAAATGTTGCATAATTAAGCCAACCTGCATTGTGTGTAATTTAAGTTGTAGGGCTAACTCAATTCTCTGTCACTGTTGCAGCATTGCTTACTAAATGTGTTCATCACAAGTCCTCTAAGTTTATGGATGCAAAGTAATATCATTACCTCTTTAATCCAATGGGCATTCAATCAATCAATACAAAACTTCATATAAAGATGAATCATGTTTACAGCCTGCTACACAAAACTCTTTTGGCCTCTTTAGATTTTTCCCTGCTGACAAACTCTGGACCGGGTGGGGTGGATACTGGTTTGACAGCTATCCTGACACAGGCAGTTACAGCCTGTTGGTGTCACCTCCACCAATGAGAGTCACTGAACTGGACTTCTCTGTATTCCTGGTGTTGATGCCTTGTAAAGCATTTTAATAGAATTATCTGGAAAATGACATGAGATGCCTGCAAAGAAGCTTGTGCTTCAGTTTTGAATTGTTAAATTCTGTTTTTTTATTGGTCTCCCTAATCCTGAGCTAATTAGCAGTTATGTGTATCTTTGCACTGAACCCATACTGTTTATGTTGGCAGCTTGCTAACCAACTGTTTAATATAACTTAGCACTCCACCCACTTGTCCTAATTTACTAACTCCTAGCTCCAAAAACGAACACTGCAGCTCTCTTCAAGATAATCCAGTGGTCTAGAAACCACTTGCAGTGTGATATGTTCATCCTTTATATACAGTCGTACAAAAGTCTGGATGCAAAACCCTGCACAAGTCTGAAATAGAAATAAACTAATTCATAGAGAAATAATGTGAACATTACAGAGCAGCTGAAATCTGAAAACCAAAAACTCAGATGTGCTGTTAAATAATGGGCCTTTAATGGATCAGTCATTGTAACCAAAACTGAAAAAAATACCAGCCAACAATTGAATAAAGACACATTTTCACTGCTGATCACAAGTTTCTCTACTCTACATGAACAGTATGAGCCAAGCTGGCAGTTAACCAAAATTCTGGACAGTCCTTTGTACTCTCAAAGCTGATTTGCTAGGTGAAACGAGTTTCACAATCCACAAACCACTAATATAATACTTGGTTTTGTTTCTACCGTTGCTCTTTCTGATGCTTCAGCTCAAGATATTTTATTTTATGTGCTCCCATTATCTAAAACTATCATAGGTAGATTTTTATAAGTTGACATTTTGTTTGAATCAGGCAAATGCAATTCCCCCGCAGGGTTAAAAGAAATGAGTAATATAATGTCAGAGTCCTGGTTTTATTGATAGTGCTATTTCTCTCCTATTTGCCGTCACTGCTAATGCTGTGTTTTGGGAATCTGAGGTAAACTTTTGAGCAGGAGAGCTTCATTCAGAGCTGTCACTCAGCTGCCTACCGATTGCTTTTGCCTTCGTGTCTGTGGGAAGTAGAAAGAGGGGTGGGCGATTGTCTTTCTTATTCTCTGCAAACACACCTACTGCAGCTTTAACACAAAGAAATGAAAGGTCTAATTTTGGATCCAGCTTGTGTTTCTTGTGGGAAATATTTGATTTTTAGACCAAAGGGAAGAGAGTACGGTCTGATCTGATTTACCAGGACAATGCTTGTCACAGTACATTATTTACTTCACATGCAATTTTCCCCACAGAGCAATAAAAGAACATCAGGAGCCATCAAACCTTTAAACCCCATAACCCAAACAGCCCTCTAGCATCAAGCAAATTGTTTTAATTGGAGCAAAGAGTTAATTAAAGCTAAAAAATATGAACTTTTAGCATTAAACTGAGCAACACAAACACTGTTTTATGCAGAGTTTTTGCTGTATTATTGCACTGCATGTGAGGCAACAGCAGATGGGAAGTGGTGGACTATTTGTGCTCTTGAGCTTGACGACAAACCAGCAGAAACACACAGACAAAAGTGATGTCATTGTACAAGAGATGAGTGCAAATAGGGTGAAGATTAGGAGTGTATTTTCAGCACACTTGGAAACAGTTTTTTATGCATTTTCATGAAGTAATTTCACAAAATTATTTCCAGAATTAGACACTTTGAACTAATAAAACTGAAACACCCTCTCAGAAAAAAGCTCAGATCAGTGTCGTAATCAAGCTTATAATTTCAAAACTGCAGTTTGGCCATAGTGATGTATTTCTGCAGAGAGGACTATTTTAAAATTCAAATTGTACACCTGCATCAGATGTTATAATGAGCTGGATGTGCATATGCAGAGGTTGTAGGGCAACAAATATGAAACAAAAAGATGTCCTACCTAGATCAGGTGGGGCTCTTGTGCTTTGTGTCCAAACTTCTAAAGACAGTGTCTCTGCGCTTCCAGTGTACAGTGTGTGACCCCCACAGTAAGCTGCTGCCAGCTGCTATTAAAGATGAGTTCAGCCTGTATTCCTCCAAGTCTCTGCGTCTGACTGAAACTTCTGAAGCTCCGCAGATTGGGTTACATTCCGTCGAGCATCGGCACTTGTTCTGAACTGATACTCCAAAAGCACACAGTGATATTAATGTCTATAAATAACTGAGCGTGTTGGTGTATCTGCAAACAGCACCTGCCACCGAGTGTTAGGACACACATGTGCTTGTCTTACTGTTTGATAAGCAGGTGACCATCTTCTGGTGGGTTTATAAGGCTGTGGTCGAGTTCCAGACAGAGAAGTATTGCTAAAAAAGTCAGTGCTCAAATCAGCCTAGAAAAAAAAGGGAATCAAGAGGACTCGAACTAAAATGAAGCAAGAGAACTTGAAATTGCACTACAAAAGCCCAATACAGCAAAAACACTACCATGTTGGCCTTAAATCATATCATGACTTCTGATATTTCATAGACAGTTAGGTAGGTTAATAAATGATGAATTGCCAACCTCCACTATCAAGGCACCTGGAAACAGGGCTCCTTCAAGGTATCTAGATATATCCGAGTACAAAAGGAATTTTAGTGATCTTATAATAAATATAAATACAATACTATTTAATTATCACAGAAAATTATAAACTATGTATTTATATCCACTATTCTAAAGAAATACTGTATCCTAGTAATATTTAAGAGATAGAAATGACCATTAAGTCCAATATAGCGACTATAAACCCACTACTGAGTATCACAGACACACGTCCTTTTATAATGATAATAGGATATTCTGGATAAGTCTGACTTATATTACTACAAACACCTTAAACTAATAAGGAAAAAAAATCACACAAAGTTGAAATTAGTAAAGTGGGAGGATGTCCTTTCAAAGGCCACTGCACAGGTAAATTCACAACTGCAGGCCTTCACTTCACCAAACTGCTGAATTTACCTTTAAGCTGACCCAAAAGTGCCACACCGGTGAGAGAACGGATGACAGTTATTAAGTAGGCCACTGTTCGTTATCTCGCATCTTCAGACTAATTAGTGAGAGGTAAAATGCAGGAAAACAAACACTCCCAAAGCAAGCTGAGTGTTATAATTTCAGACTGAGGCACTCTTCATCCTCCCCCCGCCTCCCCCTGGCAGCAGCAGCCTGCTTCTTGAGCACGGCAGCAGCGGCTGTTCCGCGGCGGGCAGTCCGGATGAGAGCTCCTCCTCCCCGGCCTCTCCCTGTCCTCTCTCCCCGGTGCCCTCCGCCCCGACCCTGCACTCGCAAATCCGGTGACCGACGGGAAATCCGCTGAGGCCAATTTCTCTCATCTTTTAGATGGTTTCTGCGATGGTTTCCTTTAGTGGGTGTCCCCCTTGTGCATATCAGAAAGAACTTGCCAAGGATGGATGGGTGAAAGCTAAACGCGTATCTGTGCTAAGCTCTAGAGTTTAACGGCACTCAGAAGCTAAGGTGTGCACACACAGGGGAACCAGCTGCATGTCTGGAGTTGCAGCCGTGTGTGCACGTGCGTGCGAGCGTGCGCGTCTGAGCCCATGTGCGCGTGAAGGAGCGGTGCGGTGCGCAATAGGTCCGCCTTTCTATATGTGCAAGCTTAGCGAAGGCGCTTCGCTCTCATCGGACAACTCCAACATTGAGCCAGCGAGCAAGCAGAAAGAATTCAAACGGAAGCTTTAGTTTCCAAATGCAGGCGGAAATGTGTGGACAATCACCAAAAACATAGACCGTTATGGAAAGAAAAGAGAGAGAGAGAGAGTGGCCAAGAAACAGCTAAGCGCCACTGAATAAAGTAGTCTAAAAACTGCAGTGCCTACAAACTGAACGTTTGGCAGGAGCTGACAGGCAGCACGCGGAAAAAAACAAAAACAAAAAAACGAGGCTGTAATGGCAACTTAGTCCCTCGTATTCCTTCCCACCAAACGGCGGTTCACCCTCAAGTAATCTGCCTGGCAAACGGTGGATGTTGTAGTGTCTCCTGGCTGCTGGTTGGACGGAGATTATCCCGCACAGGTGGACAGCAGCACAGTTTAGGCAGGGAGCAGCAGTGCTCTGATGCCCTGCGCTTCAGTCTCTCCCTCTCTCGCTGCCTCTCTCTGTTTCCAGCAGCAAAGAGAATGAAAGAGAGAGAGAGAGAAATAGGAAGAGAGATGTTTAGAAGGGGTGGGGCTGCTTGGTTCCCGACTGGGACCTGGAGTGGTTTCTCTCGCTTCCACACTCCCCTTTCTTCCTATCTTCCTTTCCTCTCTCGGTCTTTTCTGTTTACCTTTACCTTTCACCTTCCACACACACACACACACACACACACACACACACACACACACACACACACACACACACACACATGCCAGGGGCAACTGTGTGGGAAGCATGCAATATTATCACTCACATAATATACTGTATAACCACCAGTCCTGTACCAACTGCCCATGCATGCTGTCACACACCCACGGGCAAATCATGACCAATCAAAATTAAAAACTGCACAGCTAATTTCTCTATCCAAGCCACACTTGACCCCTGCTGATTTCCAACAGCATGCTGCTTTTTATAAGTGCATAAACAAAGCCAACCATCCAATTATTTAAATCTACCAGGAGCTTTAATTTACTTCTCAATGTATCTGACTTTGATGTAGGCGACATTAAGTACTTTTTTTTTATTTCACTGTTAATGACATCTCCATTGATTGGGCTTTCAGCAATGATAAGCAATGAGCACTTTCAGAGGGGGAAAGGGTATCTTAGATCTGTTTCCATGACAACTGTGGGTTTGAAACAACTTTTTAAAGCACCGTTTTATTATGACACTGTACTATTGCTGTACTCACCACGCTAGAGTCCCCTTATCGCTGGTAAGATATAAAGGTGGATAAAAAATAATATGACCTCCATGCTGTTGATGCTTTTTCCCCCACCTAAGATATCTTGCAGTTTCATATCACAGAAAAGATTAACATAAGGCATAAAAGATGTCACAGCATATTCTGCAGCTGCTGTAAGAAGGCGGTTAAACTGGTTTTATAAGGGTTTAACCTACGTCTCATCCCTGTGCATCTGATCTTTAAGCAGTCACCAATCATTAGAGACACAGTTTAGGGATTCCAGCAAACATTTTCAGCTACTTTACTCCCCATAGTTCTCCTTTTCTTCTCCTCTCCCATTGTCTTTTGCCCTCCCTTTCTTTTTCTCTTTCTCTGAAGCTCACACTCTCTCTAGCAGTCTGTCTGTCTGCTCTATAATTATTTCCATGGTTACCATTAAGGATGTGAAGCTAAGCCTGATGTACTATGGTAGTAATCTTTTCCTTTTCTCCTCCTCCTGTTCTCTCTGTACTCTCCTTTCATCCATTGCTTCTTTTTCTTATGCTGCATGGATCTCCCCAGCCTTCTCTTGTGCACATTTTTCCCATTACCTTTCATTTTCTGTGTCAAATCTGCTTAAAACCAACATTTAAATTGGAAGCTTTTACAACTCTGGTAAAATCATTAATTCTGCAAAATCATACCCGAGTAATCCATATGTAAGCAAGTCAGGAAGTCAACATGTCCCAAAAAGCATTCATCAGATTGTGTTCATACTGTTCGGCCTGTAGCTACGCAAGATAGTTTGAGGTTGTTGTTTCAAAAGTGGCTCATGATGTTCTTAAAAGAGAAACAGATTTCTTTAGGTGCCGTTTCACCTTTTTTAAAACAAACTTCAGCAATATGAGATATTTTCCTCCTTCTTGTGTTAATCTTTACACTTTCCCTGCTCACGAATTACTGTTGTAAAATAAGCCCCAGGATTCAGTGGGGAGTGTTCATTTTTGAAACACGGGCAATCTGAGCTGAATCATCAATATAAGTGATGAACAGCTGTGCGAGAAAGTATCTGGTTCTTTGATAAAATGCCCAAGGTGTAAAAATTACTACAAAGAAAAATAAAAAAAATAAAAATTCACTTTTTAGCTGATAGTTAAATGAGAAAAACCTTATACATAGAAGGTTACTAACAGAAGAGGTTTAAGCTTAGAATGAGGAATGGGAAAGAGGAAACAGCTCTGTCCAAAGATACTGTAACTCCTTTGTGGTTCAAATACCATCATGCTGGTTGGTCAGTCATTAGTCCTTAGATTAGTCCCTGACCAAGCTGGATTGTCTATACATTATCATCAGCTAAAGTAGATGTTAAAATCAGGTGGAAACATTAGCTTCTGGTGACCTTTCTCAGGGTCATGGGATACGCTCCAGTTCCCCGTGACCCTGAACTGGATAAGCAGTGAAGAAAATGGATGTATGGGCATTGGTCTCGAGTCATTGAGCAGAGACAAATTCAAATTCCCTACCCCATGGAAATTTGTTAGCGTGGCAGTAATGTCTTGATGATGACAAAAACTGAGTTTAATAAATTCACAGTTCTGTCTAATATCAGTTTAATGACATCTCTGCTGTTGCCTGTCAACAATAAGACTCCAATAAGTAGCTCTTTGCAATTTGATCCTAAAAACTGAATTCTCTCGAAGTGTCAATATATCAGTAAAAATGAGACGTGGCAAAATACAATGGAAACAACTTTTGAGTTTCAAAATGTATGCTTTTATATTTACACTCGCTATTTTGAGTGCATTTACACTCGCTTTAGGTCTATGGGTACCTGCAATTACAAAGTTGAAAAAGTTGAGAGAAAAAAGGTTATTACATTGTATACTTCTCACCTTTATTGCTCACCAAGTTGGCTACGTAGCACAAAGATGAGACCGCAAAGCTGTTTTCAGGCCAGCAGAAGGAGGCGCACTAGTGATAATATCAATTCTAACTAACTATTGTTTGCATTGCATATAAACACTCACTTTAGCTGTGTTGTGTAATTGTTTAGTGGTTACATGTGTTAAATTGTTCCCTACATTGTCGTTGGAAGCAATTTTGAATAAGTTCACAAAAGATAGCACAACAGTCAGAATGAATTCTGGTAAGTATAGAATTTACCATATTGGATTGGAGACAACTCTAAGTATTTAAAATCCACAAGTATAAAGTGTATTAATTGCATCGCCTCCATTTTAACACCTTGTCCTAATGTGCACTAATGGAAGACCTCGAAAATTACGTGACATTAAAAAGAAACAGCTCGAGGAACATTTCGCAACTAATTAAATTAAACGGCAACAGGTCAGTAACATTAGGTGTACACCAAGTGTAAAATACAGAGATCCACCAAATTGTGGAACAATTTAAGAATAATGTTCCTCAGCATAGAATTATAAATAATTTGAATATTTCACCATCTACATCACATCATAAATCATCAAGAGATTCAGAAAATATGGAGAAATCTCATGAAAATCAGTAAAAACAGCCACGACTCTGCATGGAAATCACTACATAGGTTCAGGAAAACTCTCAGAAATCATTGTGTCAACACTCACTATGCCATCCACAAATGCAGGTTTAAGCTCTGTCACTCGGGATGGGAATCGGGTAAGCGTTCATTTCTCTGGAATTGTGGGTCTGCTTGCCCATTGATTCCGCTCATCTGTTCCACTTGCACTCAGTTTTTGTGCTGGGGGAGGAAAATAGTAGAGCAGTAAGTGTGGATATGAGCATCCAATATTAATTTTATTTTTATTGCACAAAAGGAAGAGAGTGCGATGGTAAAGTGCAAATTGCAGGACAGTAACAACCGCATTATGCTGCTAACCCAACTTCGGCTCTTTGCAAGCATCTATCTATAAGCTCACTGAAAATGGACTGATGCAAAGTGGAAAGCTGGTCTGTGGTCAGATGAATCGAAATTATTTTTGGAAAACACTGAAGGTGCATCCTCTGGATTAAAGAGGAGTTCAAAAGCCCCCATCTTTGATAGTATGAGAGTACAGTAGTGCCTATGGGATTGTAGTCAATGCTGAAAGGTTTGTACACGTTTTAGAGCAACATATGCTCTAAAAGGGATTCCACATTGCAAGACAATGCTAAAGACCACATCACTGTATCAGAAAAGTCCAGGTGCTGGACTGTCCAGCCTTGAGTCCAGACTGTTACAGGGACAATAAACAAAGGATCAGACAACAGTGGACAACATTGCTCTCATAAATTCCCAGATATATACAGAATATGTATATAGAATGTTGTTAAAGGAAGAGTGGATGTTACACAGTGGGAAACATGGAGCGCTATTGCAGAAAATTAAATTCAGATTAATCTAATATTTTTCTTAAAACGGGACTAAAATGACTAAAATGTGGTTTTCTAAAATTTGTAAATTATTATATTCTTTTTTCATTTACATTTTACACACTGCCCCAACTTTTTGAAATTGGTGTTTTAGAAACATGTTTTTAATGTTGTTTACAATGTAATTATTCATCTAATTTGTCATTTATGTGCCCCTCTCATTATATTATATGGCTGTGCCCTTTTAAGCACAGATTTAATGGCACCTGACTGAACAATCAGTGTCACCAGCTGTTTATCTCAATGCACCAGCTCCTGATATTCACATAATAGTACATAATGACACATTTAAAAACAAATTTTCCTTTTGGTGATTTCCCAGAAATTATTTTCAAAATTGAAATCAACTTGCATGGAGCCCTCAGTGGAAGAATAAACACCTGCAAAGCAACAACATGTTTTGTCTTCCTTTCTTTTTTTTTCTTTAAACAGATTGCATGTACTATCATTGGACAGAGCCACACTAGCATTTTCCCTATTTTCAGTCAATATGCTAAGTGACCAGGGTGCTGACAGAAGCTTCACATGACATGAGAGAAGGCTCATCTTCTTATCTAAGAAACAAGTTAGTATTTTCCCTCAGAAATATTTCTTTAAGGTCAGAACTCTGAAACTATCCCATCCCTGAGATTAAGGCTCCTGTGGATGGAAAAGCCCTTCTGACATTACTGCTCCATTTGCAAACCGTTTTCTTCTAAGCAATGATAACTAAGGCTCCTCGGTATTGTAGTAGAAACAAAGACCGAGTAATTAAACCTTATGCCCTTATAGTGTAACCCTAATATTGTTAAATTATTCATGAGTGTTTCAATGTAAAGGGACACTATGAATATCGTTAAAGCATTCAAATAGAAATTCATAGTAGTAAAAAAAAGTGCTCAATCTGACCTCCCGAAATTCAATTAACTATTACATTATGACTACATTCAAAGTTTAGTATCTTGTTAATTTGATTCCTAAACGTAGATTTGAATGTATGCCTTCCTGATTGTACAGATAGACCTGCAGGGTGTCTGCTTCTTTGCACTGAGAATTTATACCATTTAGACCAGCATAAGTGAACTGGCTTTTCTTGTGTATATAAAGTGACATATCAGAAGATGACTGCATTTTAATAGAGACCTTGAATATGCCTTGGTGAGGGATTCCTGCAGTTTCTTGCTCTTTGTAACTCTGTTTGCCGTCTGCCACTTAAGAACAAAGTCACGTTGACTCATTTCATTACTACGGTTGCCAAAGCAGAAACGTATAATGATGATTTTTGCCTGACAGACGACTTGGAACAAAACACTGACATGGAAATGTGTTTTAGTCATGATAATAGACATATAAAGTATTCAGAGCCCAACTCTTATGCAACCAGTCCTTTCTGAAGTCAAATGAGTTCATCTCATACCGCCATGTATACCAGACCTTCCCACCACTTTCCTGTCAGTCCGAACTTGACCAAGTGCAACCAGCTCCAATTCCAGTTGAACTGCTGCAGAGCAGACACCGGCTCGTGTTTCAGATGGATAGATAACGGGAGGTTTGGGCTGACAGGAGAGGAAGGAATCAGAAGAGTTGTAACAGGAAACATGCTGTGACAGCCAGACTCCTGAAGGGCTGGAGGAGAAAATGGAGAACTGGGAGGGGGGCTGGGTGTTGCATTGTAAGGAGCGCTACTGAGAAAGTCTTGTATTCTGTGACGGGATGATGGATGGTTGAGCAAGGAGGACAGAACCGAACATGTGCACAGTGCCACCTTACTGGGCCTAATGCCAAAGCATGGTGACAATGAGGTCTGGAGTATGCCAGACTGGAACAGACTGTCATGTGTACACAGCCATTTTTCTTACTTTTTAACCTTTGTCTGAGTAATACTGTCTAATATCCCCGATCAGTTTGGCAGCACTCTGAATTGGATAGTATTCAATATTACTTGAATAAATGTTTTAAAAATGATCAGAAAGAAAATCAAAAAATAGCTTGAACCAAAGAGTTTTGACTACATTATAAATCACGGCTACACATTTCCCTTCACATTGGCATTTACAGCACAGGGACTCAAAAGGATGTCGCTGGCTACATTTGGACCCCTTGATGTGTCCAGGCAGGCCATTTTGTTCTAATGCCAAGCATATGATGGGAGCCTGTGCAGGCTACAAGTTTCCCAAATGACAACAGACGCTGGAAGAACTTTATTTAGTCATGTTAAAAGTTTCTCTAGAGATGGTCAGGACAGCTTGACAGTCCTTCAGTTTAGTCCAACTACTAAGTAAACTGAGACATTTGGTACAGATGATGTTTCCTCAAGTCAAGTTTTTTGATTATCGTGTGAAATATCCAAGATAGAACTAGACGTCCAACAAAATAATCATATTGGTCTTTGGTTTAAAACAACCAACACAAGTGTTCCTGAAGTGACCTTAAGGAATATTTCTAATTTAAGAGAACGAGCTTCGGCTACAGCTGTGTGTCAGTCATACCCTCGATAAAGCAAACTTTTACTGGGAAGCTACAAAAATAAATAAATTTAAAAAAGCTAAAGCACTCAGAACATTTCTCGTACCACACTGGTAACACATTCATGTGTTTTTCAAAATTTTGAGTTTGACATGGGGCTTTATGGTAACTCTCTCACCTCAACACTGGCTCCGTTTCTTTAGCCCCAGAGTTTGCAGCCTGGATCAATATTCAACAGCTGTGGGCCTGCATTAATGTTGAAAGAAAGTCTGATGGTCTAAAGTGATGTCGATGTCATGTCAGTATAATTTAAAAGAAGGATGCTGTCGCTGACCTTTGAAGGAATGTTTTATCAGGAGATGTAATTAACTGCAGCTTCCCAATAAATTCAATTTATAAGAAAAATTCAGAAATAATTGGACCTTTTGGATTTTTTTTTTTATTTGGATAAAATTGCAGACATTGTGACATTTATTCAGTCAAAAACATCAACTCTAAAAACGATTAGAGCACTCCTGTTATTCATCCCATGTCATTTGCCTTTTTTCTATCTGTAGTGCATGCCCTCAAATCTCTGCATTTCTGTACCAGTTTTTTGTTTTAGGTTGAAATCTGCAGGAACACATCAACAGTAGTCACAGGCTTCTCATCATTTTGCCCCAAATCTCATATTCCTCCTTGCCGATCTGCAGATTCAAATCAGAGCATTTCCAAATAAAAGCCCACATTTTTAACCTTTAAAATACTGCCACCTGCACTGACTTCCCACGTAATCACATCTCTGCAGCTCTTGTTTTCTGCTTTCCAGTTATTGCAAAGTCATTTGTGAATCATCAGCGCTCGCCAACTGCTGCTGTGCCAGAGGATGTGGAAAGATTTGAAAAGGTGACTATCAAATCCAGTGATGCCAAGTCAATCCTAAGGTACATCCTTGTGGCAAGCAATCTTCCAGCAAGAGAAAGAGCAATCTTCGACTGATGGGTGAACATCATGGGTGCAATCAGTTCAGCTGTACAACATGGACATCACTGGGTGCTTTCATAATAAACACAAAGACATCAGAATACCAAGTTGAGGTATATGAGATGTGTGGATAACTTGGCTTTATGTGTTCTTTTTCCAGGACTCTTGGTCGCTGAGCCAAGGAAAGAATTGTTTGTTCAATGCATGGCATGAAATTTTTACTAAAGTCAATTGATCTTTAGGCAAACAGATGGCAAAATTAAAATGACTGCATTCTCGTTCATCCTGTGACATTAACCACACAGCCCTCCTCAAACGTGCAAAGATAGCAGGATCCTTATGAAGTTGCTAAAATCGTTCACAGGGGGTGTAAGCACCAACAAGACATTTTTGGATTTGCTATTTCCCAAAGACACACGTGCAAATACACAACTCCTGAGCATAAACATATGTTAAACCTGCACGACAACATGAACATATTGCTGGCTTTGTCACAACCGCCTACACATGTTTAAGAATTGGAAGCAATAAATTGTATAAATGTAATGTGTTTTTTGTGTGTAATACACAGCTAAGACCAACTGTGTTGCCTCTTTTATTTGGTTATGAGTTTCATCAATGTTACAGCCATGGCCAGGTTAAATATATGCATACATAAAGATGTGATGTCTATAGAAAATTTTAGCTTGAATTTATTTTGGGTTTTCTCTCAAACACACAGGGACAAAAATATACATGAAGACCCTCTAATTACTGGCTAGATGTCCTTAGCAAGTTTTACTACAGCTTTTGGTAACCATCAGAAAGCTTCTGGCATAATTCTGGCTGGACATCTGATTTTTGTCAGAATTGGTAGAGTTCATTTAACTTGTGTGGTTTCCCTGCACAGACCAAGCTTTTAAGAATAGTCCATACATTTTCAAAAGGTTTGAGGTCAGGGCTTTGACAAATTCCTTCCATAACCAGTAAGATTGTAGAATCATCGGTTTAAAAAGTTGTACATAAGTACAAGTTATTCAAACTGGTTATCACTTTTCCAAGATCTGGAAGAAGAGCCAAGCTGTCACACTTATATGACAGCAAACCGCCTAGGATGTTCAGGAACAAGCCAGGAACCACCAAGGCTCAAGACTTCCATGAACTGGAAACTGCTGGAACACCAGTGTCATTGTCTACAGTGAAGTAAGTTTTACATGGCCATTGACTGAGAGGGTGCTGACCAAGAAAGAAGCCTCTGCTCCAAAATTAGAATCTTCAGCCTCAACTGAAGTTTGCAGCTGCCCAGATGGAAAAACTAAATGCTAAATACCTTCTGTTTAGAATCTCCAAAAGTTGAATCTGTTCATCTGGACGTAGCATTTTGTGGGAGAAACGTTTCGTCACTCATCCAAGTGACTTCTTCAGTCTCAGCTGACTGCAGGTCAGCCATCTTACAATGCTGTGATTGCAGCCATTCCCCAGCTCTCTGTGAATGGTACTCATGGCCATTGATCAGTGTTCTTTGATCAGTGGGTTTTGGTCAGTGATTGTTGATCAATGGTCATGGGAATTTGCATAATTATGATTAAGGAACTGACCTCACAGCCCATTGTTCCTTCAGTGGGCTGGTTTCAGTCATTATGCAAATGTACTGTTTATAAGGTTTGGGGAAACCTGCAGTCAGCTGAGACTGAAGAAGTCACTTGGATGAGTGACGAAACGTTTCTCCCACAAAACGCTACGTCCAGATGAACAGATTCAACTTTTGGAGATTTACTTTCCTGGATGATTGAGAATGCATCAAGACCTTCTGTTTAGAAGTTTTACAGTCAGATGAGACAAAGACTGAGCTATTTGGCCACAATGACAAGAGCTTTGTTTGGAGGAGTAACAGTGAAGCTTTCAGACCTAAGAACACTGTCCCAACTGTCAAGCATGGTGGTGGTACCATGATGCTTGACAGTTTGTGGACTATTCTTAAAAGCCAGCTCTGTGCCAGGAAACCAACCAACTTCAATGAATTCTGCCAAGATGAGTGGTCAAATTTTACTAATACTAATTAATACTAAGGGATAGTTAATAATTAATATTTAATACATTAATACATACATGGATTTATTAATATTAGTGGGAGTGTATTCATATATTTGACCTTGCATGTTTAATTTTGACCGTGTTGATTTGAGTCAAATCCAAAATGAATTCAAGACTATGCACCCAATTCTTCTTTTGTAAAAGTCATTAAATATGTATGCTGTACAATCATTACGCCCTGGAAAAAGAACAGTTCAAAGAAATCAATAACGGCACATAATTACCATGACAGTCGTTCCCATGATGAATTTAAATAAACTTTTGACCACTGTATCAGGAGACATTCTCAGATTATGGACAGGGAAATGCTGCAGCTTTAAAAGTGAGATTTTCTGGAGAAAAAACTAATTGATCCCTTTGCTTCCTGTTTTAACTTCTTCTAGTGGTATACTGATGCAGTGGTGACATCCTGTAAGAATAAATGGTTGCAGGGCTATGAGGACATCACAGTTGGTGCAGCAACCAATGCAATGACCTAAACTTCTCTTACTCCACTATAGGAAGTCTGCAAACAAGCATACAAACGACTGTGGCTCTGGTGGGGTGGAGGTTACTAAACAAACTGTTATTTATCTTGGACAATGCAGACCACACTCTGCATGGATAGAGACAGACAATCTTTCCAACTTCATGCCACTATACTTATACTGTATTTTGTATTATCTTATTGTTTTTATTTTTTTGAGCAATCTACTATGCAAATATAATATCTGTGGTTACAGTGTTACCTCCTGAGAAAAGTAACTTGTTGAAGCGTCTTCAGTGGGAAATGCTGCATCCAGATGAAAAGAATCAACAGGCAGGCTTTCTGTACATCTAACTTTGAATGTACTGATTTTATCTCTGTTGATATTTGTGTCATCTCCTCCACAAGTAACCTGTAAAAAGCTTTTGAATTTCCCCTGGAGTCACAGTCAGAGTTAGATAAATCAAAAGGTAGGTCTTGATGTTTTGAACCTATAGACCTGACATAATTCTCCTCCTGAAGCAGAAATCAACTCGCACACTTATACAACTGCAGGACTGGATACCTTCAAATATACAGGTACCTCTCAAGGAGAAGGAAATAGAATTAGTGTAAATGCAATACAGATTTTTTCCCTTCAACTCTGGCAGCAAAAGGAACGAGGAAAAGGTGCCATTTTTACAGTAACTAATTGCATTTATTAAAAGCAAACTAAACAATGGATTACTTGAATTACAAAACTGCCACATTAAGTTACTTGCTACAAAAAAGTACTGTCAGTACTCTCTGGTTCTATTTTGTTACACATTACCCCAACAGTGACATAATGTCTTCCCTCCCTCCTTACCATAACCATCACAAAACATTCACACTCTGATTATCTAAAACTCAAACCTGTTCTCTCAAAGACTGCTGTACACACACACACACACACACACACACACACACACACACACACACATCTTACTACAGGGCAAAGAAGACTGTGTGCATCAGCACAGAACAGCACTGGGCCCGGAGGTGACAGTGAGACATGAAGTCAGTGTTGGCTTAACAGCACCAGTTCTACCCTCCCTCTCTCCCTTACTTTTCCCCACAATCCAAAGACCTTCTCTCCTTCTTTCTCTCTTGCTCTTAATTACTTTTTCTTTTCTTCTTCTACAGGCTCCTCCTCCATCTTTCCACCTCCTGCCTCTCTTTTCCCATGCTGCAGTACACAGCTATGTGCAGATATTCAATTAAAAGGCTGTTGAGCAAAAACTAAAACCCTAACGTTACCACACACACACACACGACCAATGAAAAAGAGTTATGATGCAGATTACAATCACACACCAGCAGAAACACAAGGATGAGGGAATCATGCAGTATTTGTTGCTGAAATACAATTTGATTTATTCGTTATAAAGATGTATGTGACTGAAGATTCTATCAACCTTTTCTGTGCTGAATACGAAGACTGCTTACAAAGGAAATGTTTTACTTTTCTCTATTTGGTTTCTCACAGACACATTCTCTTTGATAAAGCTCAAATCTATATTTAAATCAATCAAAAAAATAAATGCCTTTGGCATGCTTTTTATGCTGTTTATGTGTTGTGGATGTGTTTTAGTTGCACTCAAATCAAATTAAAAACACATTCTTATTCTTTAAAAATATGGAGGCAAGCCTTAGATGATATTTATCATCATTCATTAAAAAAAAAAATTATCTGGCAAAGCCCAAAAAGCACACTGTCTTCCTTCAGGAAATAAGAACTCCATTGAAAAATTTCAGGTACAGAATATCAGTCCTTACACTGGCTGAGCTTTCAGAGAAACTCAGATGTCTGCTGATAAACCCTGAAGATCTGGGTTTGATTTTTTTTTCAGCCTTTGCAAGTAACAACTGTCTATGCTGGGTTTTGGGGAGGATTTTGATTTTTATGGCTTCAAATGGCTTATTCCATGCCGTATGATTACTGCTGGAATTGTTTCCAAAGATAATTTTTAGTTAGCCTTAATCTTTCTGTATACTTTTCTGTCTTTGAGAAATTTAACAATCAGTATTATTTTTTTGTGGAGCTATGATGCTGAAATGCCAGAAGCCAGAGCCTATTGGTCCAAAAATGAAAAAGCTGGTGTTAACATGAGATATTTTAAAAATGGTCATGCAGTTAAGCTAATTAAAAATTGCAGGTGTATTCGATAACATGTGTCACCGATGCTATAAGTATTCTTTTTTGTTCAATGTGAGGTTCTAGTTTTCTTTTTACTTTCTTTCACAATGGAAGAAATCTCAAAAAGTTTTAAGCCTAATTGTTCAAGTAGCGACCCTCTTTTTCATAAAGCAGTTCGAGCTGGGTCAGGTGACACTGAATAATATACTTATATTACAACTTTGAATTACTTAATATATTAGTGAATTTGGTCCTGGTTTTTATATGTCTTCATACAATTAAATCTTTATTCTTGTCATCTGAAGCTACTTTTACCTGCTCCATTATTCACAAGGGGCCACCACAGCAGGTAAGTCCAAATGTTTGATTTGGCAGATTGTTTTTACACCGGATGCTCTTTCTGTGATCTCCTCCAGCGATCAAACCAGGGAGCTTTCACTTTGTTCGGTGAACATGTAGACTACTACACTACTCTTTAATCTCATCTTCTCTTCCTCATAAAGTTTGTACCTCTGGATTTTTTACTTATTGGTGTGAAATTATTAGTTTTAAAAATGCTAGCAGCAGCATTTTGTCAATTCTGAAAAGTAAACTATGCAGAAAGATCACAGTTTGTCTGCAGGGGTCTGATCAATGTGTTTTAAATCCAAAGCGCACAGAGCTGTGAGTAGATAAACATAAGAGATGGTAATAAAGGCTGCAAAATTCTTCTGCCTTTTGGATAATTTCTTTCTTCAGAATGCTTTTAGCCCCACTGTGGGATATGCAAGAATAATTGATGAGAGTTCTACAAGATGACGTTCCAGAATAGTACCAACTATATTTTTGTATGTGTAGTCATATAAGGCTAACAGAGAGAGAACACTTTTTTCTTTATTATGTCCAGCTGTTAATTTCATCTCTGCAGGCTCTGAACATCTGTCGTGATAAGGAATAATTCACTGAAGAAGGTGATTTACCTGAGAGGAATATATGAAGGGGAGGCTGAACTAATATGCGATAATGCTTTTGCTTTAAGTTATCCCTCCTGTCCTATTTGCTTTTGCCATTCACAAATGATCATTTCCAAATTTACTACCACCGTAAGGCAAGATTTGGGATATGAATGTCTAGCATTTCACTTTGGAATATCCTTTAATGTAAAACTACTGTAAAAGCTGGAAATGATCGAATGACAAATGACAGAAAGAAGTTAAAATATCACTTGGTAAATGCTCAGTTTAAGCCAGATTTGGCAAATTTGTCCCCCTGCTTAAATGCAGGTTTTTCTTTTTTAAAATTTTTTATTTGACTAAGAAAAGACTCATCAGTTTTTGAAAACCTGCCCACTTAGCCACTTCATTCTACAGTACATCTGCAGGTTGTGTGTGCGGTTGTGTAGGTGTGTGTCTGTGATTGCTTTTGCTTTGAAATGAAGCAACCTCCCCAGTTGTTGTCACTCTTTTGATCAACAGCTACTAAATTTAAAACGCTCTCTCATCAGAATTCCTTCGTGCAGCTTTGAGCTGAGCAATTATGTCATCGCTTTACTGCAGTAAGATGCCTGGTGACAGACTGACATAACAAACTTTAATATGAACCAAAATTAAATAAGAAAAAATGATAATTATATAATTAGACACGGCTTTCATTACACAGACATGTTGAGGATGTTGTAAAAAATCTATTAAATAAAATCAATTATATCTGGAAAATTTTCTACTTTTAGAGATGTTTAATCACTCACAGAGAAAACGGTGCTGGAGATTTCCATCAGAACCATTAAAGTGACGAACAGGAAACGGAGATGACCACTGGGGACAAAACTACTCAAAACTACTAATTTAGCTTTCAGCTAATCTGCTAACTTCTGACTTATTTGGCTGTGAATAGAAATGATACTATTTACAGTAAGACAACTTAAACAGTAAGTCTCAATTTACCGAGAGTTGGTGCTGACATCTCAGTTCACAAACTTGCTACAGCAGGCTGTTCCGTAACTGTTATCACACTGACCACCTCGTCCTTGCTTTATTTTTCTCCACCACTTCCTCAAGTCTATTTTTACTCTTTTGTCAAGGCGAATGTATTGCCAGCTTGCCAGCAGCACTGTCAAGGTTGTTGCACCTTGGGTTCTTTGTGCATCTCTACATCTATTTCATTGTACCACCTCAGCACTAACATTTCAGCTATTTGCAAACTATTCATGATTCACACCTGGGTGGCTGATGCATTGCAGGGAGGTGGCAGGAAGCTGAAGGTTTGAAAAGTAAGTGCTTTTACCTTTTATGCTGGGGACTGATGGTTTAAATGGAAATTTGGGGAGCCAAAAGACAATGTTTTATGACCATGTATTCTGAGGTTTTTACTGATTCTGTGTTTGAACTTTGTTCGAGCACAATTAATTGTAGATTGAAGTGCATTATACTACAGACGTTTCCCTAAAAAGTCCATCTAGTATATCAAATGACATGACTTTCCTTTTTTTTTGAAAAACTTTAAAAGCCATAGATAAAATCCTGAAGTCATTTGCAGGCTAAGATCATCATTACAGAACATGAGCTAATAATGAGATGGGTTGGTACCATGAACATTCATGGTGCCCAAAGAATGAACCATAAAATCTCTGAATCTATAGTATTTCCTTTAGTTCCAACAACAGGGACAATTTTTTGCCATTTATAGTTTAACATACAACCAACCAACATACCGTTTAACATCTATATGTTAAATGGTATGTTGGAATTACACATAACATGAAAACATATCAAATGTTTAAACTGAGAAGATATATCCCATTATAATAAAAAAAAAACCTCATTTTGAATTTGATGGCAGCAACAACTCTCAAAAAGTTGGGATAGGATCTTGTGTAGCATCCCCTCTTTTGTAACAACAGTCCATAATCAAATGCTGAACCATACTTCTCTAATACAGTATTCCAGCTGTCCCTGAGTCTTCTTTGTCCTATTTTTTGATTTCATGATTGGCCAAATGTTTTCAGTTGTTTAAGGGTCTGGACTGCAGTCAGGCCAGTTCATGAGCTCCAGTATGTGGTTTAACATTGTCTTGCTGAAATATGTAAGGCCTTCCCTGAGAAGGATGTCATCTGGATAGGAGTATATATTGCTCTAAAACCTTTACATACCTTTCAGCATTGATGGCATCTCTCCAGACAAACTGTGAATTCCACATTAATGCACCCTTATACCATCAGAGATGCAGGCTTTAGAACTGAGAGCTGTTATGCAATGTTCATTTTTTTTCCAAAAAGAATTTCAAATTTTGATTAATCTGACCACACAGCAGGTTTTCCCTTTGTTTCGGTGGTGGTGTTTCTGGATCATATTCACACATGGCTTCTTTTCTACTTTAACCTGCATACCTGCATTTATGGATGTGTAGCCCAGTGAGTTTTAACTCACTGGGCTCATGTCTGTGTTTAATGCAGTGCTGCCCTGAGGGCCTGAAGATCCCAAGATCATGGAGATCCAATAATGACTTTTGGCCTTGTCCCTTGTGCAGAAGGATTGTTTTGGTTTGGTTTTTGTTTGTTTTTTTGGCAGACTAGTGAACCTCTGCCTATCTTTAATGAGAAACTCTGCCATTCTAAGATGCCTTTTATACACCCAATCATGTTACTGACCTGTTGCCAATTAACCCAATAGCTGCAGAATGTTCCTCTGGCTGTTTCTTTTTAGTCCTGCTTACTTTTCCTGTTGCCTCAGTGCCAACTTTTTTGAGAAGCTGACTTATTAATACGTGCCTTTCTCGTGTGGAATGAAAAGATACTTCATTGTTTGATGTTCAGCAGCAAAATAAAGCACCTTTCTGCGCTTTATTACTTTTTACATATGTCAACGCTATCAGATCTTATTAGCAGCACAGTCACATTGTGACTATGTTGTGTTTAGAAACCCTCTAGGGTACATGATACACACCAATTTGTCGTAGTACGGCTCATGTCATACTTATTTCAGATGCATTTTAATCCAATTTTTCTCAATTTACAAAAATGCAATTGAAATGGTTTACATGTGTTGGTGAGGTTCATTATATATATTCTGATTAAAAATGTGACAAGCAAGTTGAAAGTTGGCAGCAGCCGCTGTGTAAAATTTTGATGTGACAGTAAAAAAATATATACTGAAAACTAATGTAAAACCTGAAGTGATATCCAGCGTCAGTGAAGAGGCTATGCAGTATTGCATGTGCACATTTCAGACCTTTACACACACCTTTTTAATGCAATGAAAACCTGAGTAAAATGCGAGCCTGTAAATGAGAAACACTTCCACCTCCAGCTACTGTTGAGATAAGTTTGAACACTTCACCCCGAAAGAGCTGTGAAGTGCTCAATAGTAAAAAAAAAAAAAAAAACTGGTTGTACTGGCCATCTGCCAGGTGTGAATGTGTGCAGCGCAGAGGGAAGCAGGGCATGTGCTTAGCAAAATTAAAACTAAATAAATAAATAACAAAAACTTTTGTGAGAAAATGACTGCCACCTTCACTGAAGTGATGCTTGATGCAGAGTAGTTTGAGTCCAGAAGGAGTTTAAACTTATTGTAGAGGTATAGGAATCTGTTTATTTCCCAGAAGGCTTTATGCAGATGTAGCAGATCGCTATTCTACGACCCCAGGGGAAATGAACTGATGTATTTTTGATGTGGCATATGTGAAGGCACGGTCGACTGCCTGTATCTGTTGATGTATATCTACACTGATGTGCCAATAATCCGACCAAATGGTGAAAATGAAAACAAGATTTGTAATGGTACAGTGTTTGGAAGCACACATCTGAATTTAAAGAGTTTTGCTTAATTACAACTTCCAGTCTGCAGAACTAAATTGTAAAACTGTGATAAGCTCAAATGATCTTTAAAAGAAAACTCTACACCCACAGTAAGTTGGGTGGATTTGGTAAATCATTCTTAATGTTCTGATATAAAAGAGTGTTTGTGTAGTTTGATTTCAAAATAAACTAAAAGCCCCACAACTGCTTCAAACATCTCAAAATCCTGTTTTGTGCATAACATAAAAATACATGTTTTCATCACATATCAACACTAATTCCAAAAAAACCCCACAAAGACCAAACGAAGTTTGGCAATGTTTCATTTGGATTTAAATGCTCACCTGTCACTTTAGTAGGTAAACCATGGTAGTACTGCACTGGACCCTCATTTGCTTTCAGAGCTGCCTCAGTGCTATTGACAGGATACCATCCTGCAGTTTCTGCAGATTTGACAGTGAATCTCCCGTTACATCTCATCCAAAGATGCTCTGTTGGACTGAGATCTGGTGACTGTGTAGGCCATGTGAGTACAGCAAACTCATTATCATGTTCAAGAAACCAATTTGAGAAGATTTGAGCTTTGTGACATGACACATTACCCCAGGGCCATCAGAAGATGGGTACTCTGGTCATAAAGGGATGGATATGGTCAACTGTGGCATTTAAACAGTGCTTAGTTGGTATTATAAGGGGTCCAAAGTTTGCCAAGTAAATATCCACAGCATGCACCACCACCAGCCTGAAACTGGTACACAGCAGGATGAATCCATGCTTTCATAATATCCATCCATCCATCCATCCATTCGCTTCCGCTTATCCTTTCCAGGGTCGCGGGGGGCGCATAATTAATGCTTTCATAATAATTATGCCAAATTCTGATGTTACCATACAATCAGGGAACATTTCTACAGTCTTTAGTTGTAAAATATTGGTAAGTCCATGTGAGCTATGTTGTCTTAGTTTCTTGTTCTTAGATGGGAGGCGTGGCAGCAGACTGGTGTGGTCTCCTGCTGTCTGCTTCCAGGTTCAATGTGCTGTCCATTCAGAGAGTTATTTTTGCCATCCTACCAAGTCGAAGCTTTCTGGCCAATCTCCTCTGACCTCTGGCATCAACAAGGCATTTTCTTCCAGTGAACTGCTGCTCACTGGATATTTTCTCTTTTTCAGACCATCCTCTGTAAGCCTCAGAGATGATTGTTGGACAGGTGTACCTAACAAAGTTGCTGCCGAGTGTATATCAGGTTCCATAGACGACAACAAAAAGCCCATGTCAGATATGTCATTTACCAGAAAGTAGTAAATTTGTAATTAAATATAATATACCCTGGCACTAAGCCCCCTGTCCACTGACTTAACTGGTAACATTTTGACCAGTCTGGGCATCCTGAGGCAAAACAGGATTATGGATCTTTAAAAGATTTTTGTATTTTTTGATGGAATTCTAAGATGTAACTGGCTACAGTGCCGAAAGGAACAAAACTGAATATTCATTACTTATTTATTTTAATGTTCTATGGACCCCCTATGGGCTGTGCCCTTTGTAAAGTCAGAAGTGAATATGATTATGACTTTCTAAATATCACAACCATTTTGCTTCAGACTTTCTCTTGAAATGTTTGTGCGTGTGTATATACTGCAGACACAGCGGTAGGCATGCCGATGCACTGTATGGAGCAAGGGAGGAAAAACACATGCATGTTTACAGTCACATAAAACTGGTATGTAGGTGGTGTACTACTGAATGACTTTAGAACCACTGTGGAAAATATCTCTGGTCATGTTTTTTAAGTTGAATTACATAGTGTGAGTAGACGAGTACTGAGAGCAGCTTCACATTTTTACTGACAATATTAAAAATGATGTTATTAAGAGTATTTTTTACATAAGATGCAGGGATTCTGGTCAAATTTTTTATTTGGATTGGTGAAAACTGGACAATTTTCTCTTCTCTCACTTTGACTTGAATTACTATTTAATTATTTTTTCACTTCAATTCAGTACTTTATACTTGCTTCAGAGCTAGTTGCTAGCTAGACTTTCATTTGCATCACGTTGGTAATAAGGAGTTAAAGATGATTCACATTAGTGGAAACAGAACCAATTGTAGTCCACCAGTCATGGCTGCAGCTTTTTGGCTAGTCTAACAACACTGATTCACCTCAAGGTCTATTTTTGTGAACATGATGATGTATACAGATATTTTGTTGCACTTCTCGATGCAGTGCATCGTCAATTTCAGGTCTGTGGAATTGGTGCAAACTTGAATTCTTGGTAAAAGCCAGCAGGGGGCGACGACTTTGGTTGCAAAAAAATATTTTTGATTTTAAAGAAGAAAATGACTCTGCTGCGGGTTTTTTGTGCAAATATTTTTCTGTTGGATTTATAGACTTTATTGCTAGTTTCTCATCCTATGGTTACCAATAAAGTCAAAAAGGATGATAAAGCATCCTATGTTGAAGTGTGTGAGTATGCAGAGTGCAATTACAAAACACTAAGAACTACTCAGCTCAATACTTCTTGCAAGGACTTCACTAAACAATAGTTGACGGTATGGTGGCCATTTTACATATACAGTGTATCATGCTGTGGTGAGCTGATTTTTAAATCTCATTAAATGATTTCACAGTTACTACTTTTGAATTGTAACACAAACACTCTTGTTCGTCTCGTTCCCCTAACACTTAGGATCGACTTCTATATCCCGAGTAGCCAGGAAAAAGGCTGAGTGACAGTCAGAAGGAGGCAATGTTCACCAGTAACCAGTTTCCATTTCACACAGATTTTCCCCAGTCAGCTGCACACTGGCTGAGAAACAAATTCGAGTCTTTAGTATCCAAATATCAAAAATAGGGCATTGTAGGTTCTCAGAAACACAGTCTGTTCTTGGAACAAGAGCGGGCAACAATAGATCTTACTTGAAAATGCAAGCTGAGGATAAATATAAACACAGAATGATTGTTATTCACATCCACTGAAATAACACCTGATTACAGCAACTAGGGTTCACAAAAATTAATGATGTGTTACTTGCAACATCAATTTCAGACCCTGGACTTTTTCTCTGCCTGATTTCACTAATGCTAACTTGTAGCCATGTGACGTCGTCAACTGCTGGCTTTCTAAAGGGTACCTAATCGTCTTCTACATGGATAACTGGAAAACATTCTGGGGAAATTTTGGTCTTATTAGAAGACAGTGAATTCATCCCACTTTGGGTAGCAGAGCTCTTACATACATAAATAATGCTGAGTGCATGTCAATCTAGAATTGAAATCGGGAGTTGCAGTGCTACATACTGCAAAGCTGCAGGTTCACTGCAGCTATAAACCTCCTGTGTATACTCATAGGAATAACAGAACAAAATAATAAGACAGGTAATACTAAAAATCAGATCTCTATTCCAGATCTATGTTGGTAAAAGATTTGATAACTGATCAACAGATTTATGTGTTTTGTCTCATAGAAACTTGGTTGCAGCAGGGGGTTGAATATGTCCGTCTGAATGAATCAGCCCCCTGAGTCAGAGTAATTGTCACAATTCAAGTGGAAGCAATCTGACACTTAAGCATATTAATCAGCCCAAGATGTAAACTTGGAAAAAACTGGTTTGAAAATTTTACTCTGACTCTTTCAAACCCAAAATGGAAAAATCCGCTGTTTTTACTGATGGGATCCTTACTCACAATATTTATCTGAAAGAAACATTTGGTGACACACAGACATGTCTTCAAAAATACAAAGGCCTGGGTGACATCTTATTTTTCTATATCAATATTCAAAATTCAGGCAATTTGACAGTTAAGAATTTCAGAAACACTAGGTGTGTCTAAACTTACATACTTACTGAAAAAGCCTTCGCTTGATTAAAAATGCTGCTGCGGGAGTACTGACAGAAAGACAGAGCATATTTCTCCTATTTTGGCTTTTAATCAAAAGTAGAAAAGTAGAATGGGAGGCAGAGCCTTCAGTTTTCAGACTCTTCTGTGGAACCTGCAGTTTGGATTCAGGAGGCAGACACTATCTCTTCTTTTAATATTAGACTTTCCCTTTTTTAGGGCTGGATCAGCTGACCCTGAATCCTGCCCTATTTATGTTGATGCACTGAGTCTTTCTTCTTCACACACCGTTTTCACTCTCCATGAGTTTATACACCACTCTGCATTTAATCACTTAATAATACTCTGGCTCTGTTTAACAGTGTGTCTTGGTCAGGGGTGGAATGAGGGAGATTCCTTCCTGTTGAGAGGGAGTTTGTCCTTCCTACTATCACCAAGTGCTTGGGCGGACATGGTTTATGATTGTTGGGGTTTTTTCTGGTTTATTGCAGGGTCTTTCCTTGCAAGAAAAATGCCTTGGCACAACTGATGTTATGATTTGGAGTAGCTGTAGCTCAGGAGGTAGTGCAGGGCATCAACTAATCAGAAGGGTGGTGGTTTGATCCCTGGCTGCTTCAGTCTGTATGCCAAATACCCTTGGGCAAGATACTAACTCCAAGATGCTGCATCAGAGTGTCAATGTTACATAGAAAGTACTTATGTAGAAAAAAAACAGAAAAAAAGTGGTGAATAGGGCAAGTTGTATAAACCGCTTTGAGTGTTCAGGAGCTGAAAAGCATTAGATAAGAACAAGCCCATTTAGCATTTGGCACTAGAGACTTGAAGTGGACTGAATTGTGCTGATCTTACTCAGGATGGTATTTCTCTCCTATATTAAATGTAATAAACTTTCAAGTCATTTTTGAGAAAGATATGTCCTTTAACTCAAACACTGAACAAATGTCTGCCCTCTGTCTCAGAGTGGTGCTGGAAGACTATTCCATGCATTTGTCATTTCAAAGATGGACTCCTATAATTTCTTGCTCTCAGGATGTCCCAGTGGTTCTGTAAAAAAAGCCTCCAGTGGATCCACAATGCTACAGCAATAGTGACTATAATTCTCCATATTAGCTTCTCATCACAGACTTCCTGTAAAACTCTGAACAGAATTTAAAATCCTCTTGCTCACATATGAAACCATTAATGGGCTAGCTCCATGATATTTTAAAGACCTCATAGTAGCATATTATCCCAATAAAGCTGACTGCAGGCAGAGTGCAGGATTACTTGTTTTTCTAAACTTTCCAAATGTACAATCTGAAGCAGGGCCTTGAGCTTTCATCCTGTGAAACCAGCTCCTACTCAGGCAGGCAAGCATTCAAAATTTAAAGCGTACCTGTTATGCTCAGTGCCAACTCCATAGTTTTGCTTTTCTTTTACTATTCTTCTGTTATATCTTTGCATGATTTTTGCAGAGTTAAAAGCAGTCTTTATTTTTCCTACACTCGACCTTGCAGTCCCTCAGGTCATCCACTGTTGAAAACAAGCTTCTTAAGTTTATTTTTCAAACCTTTTTTCCCAAAGGTTTGAAAAGCAGAGCCAGAGCTCTGTGCCTGAGATGGCCAGATTAGGGATATCTGTTATCACTGACATCATACAGATTCAAGTACAAAAAACTGCATTTGAGTCTCTCTGTCTCCAACAGTGTAACACTATATACGAGAGAGCACAAGTATAATAGGTCCCCTAAAAAAATTGGGTTTGTGATAAACCATCCTCAGGCTTCTGAAAGATCCCCCATGATGCAGATCTCCTCACTCTATGTTAATTTGTATGCCACTACTGTCATTAGCTTTGTGTTTTGTGTCTCTGTAGTTTGTGCTGTTTCCTCTCTCCCCTCTTGCTTCCTATATCTATCTGCGCATCACTGGTGTCGGAGACTCGTGATCCTCAATTGTGGTTACTTCCCCTCCAACATGCTGAGTGTTCAATGTTGCATTGTTTGTTGTCTCTATATGTGCTTTTATTCTTTTTTACCCTCTTTCCCCTCGACCGAGTCATTCACAACAGATAGCTGCCCTTATTGCACCGCGTTCTATTGACCGTTTCTTCCTGTTGAAAAGGATTTTTCTTTCTCGCCCACTGTCACCAAGTCCTTGCTCAAAGAGAATCGCTGGATTTCCAGGCACAGCATTGCGGTGTGCCCAGAGATGATTGCTGTTGTGAATTTGCATTATACAAATAAAACCTTGAAAAATACTTTTTAAAAACACACAAAATGCCACCTGACACCAATTCATAACACTCTTTGTGTGCTTATTTTACCCCCTTAGCACACATTAATGCATATATTTGATATCCCCGGTTGAGAATCACTGATGTAGATCATAAGTATTTCATTGACTTTCACATCAGTCATGTGCTGCGAAGCTCAGTGAGTGAAGTCTGGCTCTCACTGCTTTAAACTGTCAGCATGTCATCACCAAAGCCACCGAGACACATGCAGAAAAAACTATGAATTTGCATACTATGTATGAGATCATATACTTACACAGATACTTTACACTAATGGTGTTTTTAACCAGAACATATCAAACACTTGTGAAAGACAGGTTGACAGATTTGAAGTCAGGATTTTTAAATCTGTTTCAAGAACCTTGAACTAAAGTAGAGTGTAACCCTTTAACGGAGCCTCAAAATCCTCTCATCATCACATGGCAGATAGAAGGTGGCCACGTGTGTGTGTGTGTGTGTGTGTGTGTGTGTGTGTGTGTGTGTGTGTGTGTGTAAGCTGAGTACCACACCTGAAGCTGGCTAAGAACTACAGCACTGCAGAGATGAAACCCTCTTGCGTGCAGACCTGGTGGCCAGCTGTCACTCAAAATAAGGCTGGGCTTGCTAGCTTTATCTTGCTTTTTCCACTTTATGCATGTTGTTAAGAGATGATAATATAGCTGACCGTTATATCACACCAACCCACGGGATATATCACTCAGACAGACATTTCATGTTATATAATCATTCCATTTACATGTTGTTTTGCATAGAAATCCTGATGCATGGCGTTCTTATAAGAGCCCTGTTGTGAGCAAACACGCTGAAGAAAGAAAGAATGCAGAGCTGATTGTCAGTCAGGTGGTAAGAAGGTTAAAAAAAAAGCTTTCTTCCTTTTTAAACTGTTTTCTAATAATGTCAGACCAACCTGATAATGTTGCATCAGACTGACAGTAATCGCACATCCAAACAAACAATCTGCAGCTGTGACATAAGTAAACAAATCAACTAACGGTTACATATATTTATCAGAAAAATACTCAAAAACAAATTTTCTGTAGTAAGCCACTGGAGTCTAAATGCTTCAGCTTTTGATTTGTATGGTTTAAAAAAAAGCTAAACCTATTAATGCATTGCTCAAAACTGAAAGGAATACTGAGAAAACACATCAGATCTCAACTGAAAAAAATCATGCTGGATATCTTTACTGATATGGACTCGATAACATGTTAGGAACACAAGGATGACACATAGTTTAATAGAAATTAAAATTATCAACATATAAAGGGCTGAATTCAAAGACATCCCAAAAGTAACAGTGAAAATAATGATGTGGCAGTCTCATTCATTTTGCTGAAATTTCATTGCACTAATTTAAAATGCTACTCCGTACTTTGTGTGATCCCATGTGCTCATATGCATACCTGACAACACTGGGGCATGCTCCCAATGAGACAGCAGATGATGTCCTGGGGAATCACCTTCCAGATCTGGACCGGGGCATCACTGAGCTCCTGGACACTCTGAGGTGCAACCTGGCTGGGTTGGATGGACTGAAACATAATGTCCCAGAGGCAGTCTACTGGATTTGGGTTAGGTAAGCATGGAGGCAATCATTGGCATCCCTTCTCCTCTAGGAACTGCCTGCATACTCTCACCACATGAGGCCAGGCATTGGTAAGCACCAGGAGGAAGCCTGGACCCAGCTCTTCTAGAGTAACTGCCTGTCTCCTGCAATCTGCTCCATGCTCCTGAAACCATGCTTGGAGACACAGCAAACCTTGCTTGGGAAACATGCCTGGTAATTTCATGTATCAATGCGCATCCTGGAAGGGGTCGGACTACCTGTGCAACCTCTGTAGGGTCCAGCTATTGTGTCATGCTACCAGTTATGATGCAATCATAGCCAAACGGACAGTCCTAAAAGATGAGGTGGGAGAAAAGTCTGTGGGCTCCACCTGTAAAACCATTCCTGTTTTAGGTGTTGTGTCATTGTTGCCCCTCTAGTGCATTTGTTATTAATTTCATGAACACCAAAGCAGCTAAAAATGATTAACAACCCCCTCTAGTACTAAACTGACCAGATCAATATTCCAGAAGTTTGACTGACTTGATGCTGTACTCTGACTAAAAAGTGTTGCTTTTGCATTGTAGATTCAAGACAGGTGTAGAGTCAAAACTCAAAACAGTAACCTCACATGTGCTTCTATAGATACTGAAATCAGGCCTGAGCATTTGACGAAATGTCTGGAGACTGAATACTCGTGCAGTAGCAACCTCAGTCTGCACATACTGAAGTTTTGTCATCTTTGTCAGCTTTGCCATCCATTTATTGTATTCAAAAAGAAATAAGACTAGTGCTTGAGACTATAACCTCCTTTGAGAACGTGAAGGTCACAGGTCAAGTAAAGGCCTATGTCAATTTCCCACAGGTTTCTATACAACTGGCCTTTTTCTGCATTTAGAGGAAGTGCCCCCGATGGCCCTGCAGAAGAATGCAGGTTTAAAATACTTCCACACTGGCTTCATTTTTCAGACCTGGAAGCTCACATCCATATTTTACATGCAGTCTAAATTTGCAACTCATCCTGTTGTGGATGCTGAATGCCTGAATCGACTTTCAAGGCACTTCATCCAATAATAATACAAAGATATTTCAATCTGAGCCAAAGCTTTGGATCGACTACCTAACAGAGCCATCATTGCCGCAGAGCCACACTGCTTTCTTGGCTAAAAACATCAAAAAGAGGCAGTCAGACATCCCATTTGTGGTGGACTTTTAGAATGAAGCGTTTAGGCTTATTTGGGTCCAGGTTTTCATTCATTCCATTCACTCATTATAAGCTATTATCAAACACATCATAATGTATTATATTTGGCACTCATAAACACACACCGTATAAAAATGAAAACACCAGAAATGCAGATATTAATTTTCCACATTAGATACAATCAGTCTGGTTCTGCTTCAATTTAATGATGGAGACAAACTTTAAATGTGAACACAAGTGTCATTATTACAAAGTCTGATTTTAATTTCCTTATTACCGGTTAGCCTTTGGTCTGGTTCAGTCAAACAGCTTACAAGAGCTATGTTTGTTTTTCAGCATTTTAAGCATGACAATGAATCTTGATTTTTATACATAAAATATGCAATTCTGTGCAGTATTCAGGACACAAAACAGCTTTTCGCAAAGTGCAGAATTACCCAGTGTGTTGACACTACCTGGTGGATAAGCAGCTTTTAGAGGTGCAGTACTCACATTTAGGGGGCCTCTATGTCCATGTCCATCAAACAGCAACCACAGCAGAGTAGGAAACCATTTGTATTCATTCACGGTTCCAGAAGCAAGACAGCCAGATGATTCAGCAAATGTCTCCAAAGACAAACGCGGACTTCTTGAGGGAGGTTTGCACTTTTACCAGCTACAGAAGCACAAGGTTTGTACACGGTCTACCTGTACGTTAACACCGATATTGCAGCTCACACTGATGCAAAAACACTTCTAATCTTATAGCGCTCTTAATGAACACTTCTTGTAAAGCTTAAAACCAGCTAATTATGCCGTTCTTAATTACACTGAAGGAGACTGTAAATTTTTTGTGATCACACTAACAGAATAAAAAGACAGATTTAAATGGTGAAATGTCAAAATGTTCCTTTTGTCAATTCTTCAGGATTCAGTTATTAAGAGAAGAGTTTTTTGTTAAGAACAAAGTTAAAATGTATTAAGTACATTTAGAGGCTGACAGCCTGTCAGACCTCTCTAAGGACCTTAAAAAGCATGACAGCAGGCTCACTTCAGGTGTGCAGGTTTTTCTTGTGTTGATGGAACAAGAGAAGAATTGCTATCTGGGGTAATTTAACTTCACATTAAGGATGCAGATTTAAAGGTCAGCTGTAGCAAAGTGTCCCAAATCAAGGCTCGGCCTAAAAGAATACAAGACCCTCTCATTTAACCATAAGAAACCAGAAATAAGTAAATTCACAGTCTGTGAGATAAGCAGTCTAAAGTTAGGTGCACGGTCACCTGGGATGCAACATCAGATTTCATGCCTTCTTTCTTTTTTTATTGGTTTCATAACAGGTAAAAAAAAAAAGTTGGCTTATAGATTTATTAAGCTTAATGTTGTAAACGCTACTTTCTACTGCTCCCTTATTCACAAGAGGTCACCACAGAAGGTCACTCTGCATGTTTACACCAGATGGCCTTCCTGACACAACCCCAAAGGGATTCATGTCATCTTGTGGGACCAAACCAGGGAATTGTATAGGTATATCCAACTTGTATATGATTGAAAGACAGCATTAAAAGGTGTGCAGCTTTTTTAATGTCTTCAAATGAAGACAAGTTAATCAAAGAGGAAAAAGTGTCACATCCACAGACAATTGCACATCCACAGAACCAGCTGTGCAATCACCTGTACAAGCAAAACCTATTTGGCTGATGGAGATCTATTTAAATGGTTGACAGCAAAACACAGATAAACAACATTATTTTTCTACTGCTTTTTTTCCCTTTGAAGATTACAACACGATTGAAAACCATATTCTTAGATTTTTAGATCTTAATGCCCAAGATATTAAATTTTCCCATGTTCCCCAGGCCCCAGATTAAACTCAGATTAAACAACTAAACCGAACTCGTACACCCATCACACCCACTGCCTTACCCAACCCAACTCTATTATGCGAGTTATGTGTAATAGACAAATAAAAACATAGAAAAAGAGAAATAGAATAGTGACATACTTATTCAAAAAAAAAGCATATTGCCAAATTGTCATTTCGAGATGCTTTGACTCAGAAACATCTGGAATGCCAGGATATGTTGCACGTATAGTTTACAATACAATATTACAATGTTACTTTTCGGTGAGGTAAACTTTCACAGGTGTTGTATTAAATTTACTTTTCATTTCATGCGTTTTAGGTATTTTTTCAAAAATTAAATATTTGAATAATTTTGTATAGACCCATTTCCAGAGCCATACAAAAAGGTGAATAGTGAAAGAAAGTGTAGCAGCTTTTATTCTGCAACATGAAAACCATATTATTCCATCTTCAGCTGAATCACCCAACAGTGATTTAGAGATGACATGAAGATGTTATGTTTATTTCAAAGATGGGGAGAAAACATGCCTCCAAACACACACACTACAGAAGTTTAGTCTTTTGAAGAAATCATCCATATTCTTTTGTCTTAATCCTCCTCGGATGACAGATTGTAATGACTCATGGTGCTTGTCTCCACACGAACAACAACTGTGAAAAGTCTAACACCTTTTTTTCTGACGTGATTTGTCTTTACTGTGTCATTGTTTCAACATCCTCTTTAGTGCGAAGGGAACACATAGCCTGTAGGCCTTGTTGAGTGGGTGAGAGAAGTGGGATGGTGTTAGGATGAGGGAGCAAGGAGGAAATGGAGTAAAGGCCATGTGGGGTAGGGATTTTACAAGTTTCATTCTGAGGTTTATGTGAAAGAAACATTTATTTGCACAGATCTGGAAAAAATAATCCATCCGGTCCATGTATGTCTGGAATTCAGCATCTGATCTCAAATACTAGTATGAAGGTCAGGGATGGGAAAGGGCAGTAAAACAATTGCTTAGCTGATCCTGCTATATCACAATGGTCTGCTAAGCTGAGATGGATAAAGGAATAAGTGAGATTTACAAGGACGAACTGAGGAGAATGGCCATATGCTTAAACCGCTGTTGGTGAAAAACCATTCAAGTGGAGTTCATAACCATTCAGCTTTGTAGTGCTGCGGTTTTTTTCTTCCTCCCCGCGGCTAAGTCATTCAGATAATAAGGTTTCTCCCAATAACAGAGCAGACTTAGATGAAGTCAATTTACAATTTGAACACAAAACATTAAAGGCCAAATTCATTAATGGGAATTATCACATCACATACTGGAGAGGTTAATAAGAGGAGGGGTGGTGCTGGATGAATGTGAGGGCGAATGCTTCCTTTCTGTTTGCCCACAATCCATCTATGTATAATACCAAAACAAAACATGGACGATTCATCATATGGAAATCAGGCAGAAAATGTCCTTGACTCATATTTAGCCTACCGGATCCCTTCCAGCTGTATATTACTAAGCTTCTTCTTCTTTAGAGGTCACCACAGCAGATCATCTCCTTCCATCCTACCCAATCCCCAGCATCCTCCGCTTTCACACCAGCCCTCTGCATGTCCTTCTTCACTACATGCATGATTCTCATCTGTGGTTTTTCTCTTCTTCTCAATCTTCAACATCCTTTGTCCAATATATCCACTGTCCTGCCTCTGCACATGTCCAAACCATCTCAGCCTCTCTTCTCTCACTGTCTCCCAAAGCACTCAATGTGAGCTCTCCCACTGATGTACTCATTTCTGATCTTGTCCCTCCTGGTCACTCCCAATGAAAATCTTAACATCTTCAACTCTGCCACCTTGGTCTCCTGTCTTTTTGCCAGTATCCCTTTCTCCAACTCATACATGATAGCAGGTTGTACTACCATCTTGTAAACCTTTCTTTTCACTCTTGCTGCCATCCTTCTGTCACAAATCACCCCTGACACTCGTCTCCACCCTGCCTGCACTCTCTTCTTCACCTCTCTTCTGCACTGTCCGTTGGTTTGGATGGTTGACCCCAGGTATTTAAACTCATACACTTTCACTACCTCTACTTCTTACAGCATCACTGTTCAACAATCTTTTTAAACCACTTTTTAGTTATCAATTCTATTTTTTTCTTATTATTTTAAAGTGTCAACATATCATTGATATAATATCAACAATTATCATATCACTTTTAACATCAGCCATAGAAAATTAGGTACTGTGAGCCTACTACATGTGTTTATTGCAGATGTATCAAAAAATGTAATTATATCTATATATTGTGTCTTATATCAGATAGTATTACATGATACTAAAATGTCATCAGTGTCAAGCATCATACATGCAGACATTCAATACTAATACATATTTTTTTTCTTATATAATTAATAGCACAAAGAAAGAAATTAAACAAGAACATTTTTTTCTTGCTAAGAAAAATTATGTTCCCCAGTCACAATCACATAATGCTAATTAGCAACTATATTTACATAAAATGCTTATGCTGTACCATAATTATCCAGCAAAGTTAATGCCTTCATTATATGTTAATTACCTGCTCAACTTAAAAAGTATTGAGAAGTGAATTAGAAGGAGAAAAGTAATGTATCTGCATCACTTCATGTTTTGCTCCAGAAAATCCCCCAAAGCTACTGATCTACTGTGTCTTTGACTTATCATCAGCACAGTCCAGTATCTTCCATCTGTTTGTGTCACTACATCAGGCTTCCAGCTGGGATTGTTGTCATAAGCCTCCATTCATAAATATCTTCTAAAAAATGGAGGCTTTTTGGCCCTGTGATGAACAGCGAGTCAGGTTGATGTATTAGTGTTGTCACAAGCACATGAATTGGTGATAAGAAGCTGCTGCAGCTTCAGTATCTGCAGTTTAAATTTTCCTTCCTATATAAAAATATTTCTGAACTCTCCGTCTTGTTTTGAATCCACTGAAGATGACGACATCGTGCCTTTCAAATATGTGAAAAGGCACATTCATTCATCATTTTGAAGGTCCTAAAACATTCAGAAATATGTTCAATGAATATACTAAATGCACACTAAATTGAGTTTCCTTTTATAAGACAGAAAGATATGGCAGCAAAATGCTCATAATAACCTCTCCATTTTAATAATTTTCCATCCAAGTCAATACTTTTGTTTGGGTTGTAGTTAGGGCCCTGAATATATATATATATATATCCATCCATCCATCCATTTGCTTCCGCTTATCCTTTCCAGGGTCGCGGGGGGCGCTGGAGCCTATCCCAGCTGTCATAGGGCGAGAGGCGGGGTACACCCTGGACAGGTCGCCAGTCTGTCGCAGGGCCAACACACAGGGACAGACAACCATTCACACTCACATTCACTCGCACATTCACACCTAGTGACAATTTCAATTATCCAATTAACCTATCCCCACAAGCTGCATGTCTTTGGACGGTGGGAGGAAGCCGGAGTACCCGGAGGGAACCCACGCAAACACAGGGAGAACATGCAAACTCCACACAGAAAGACCCTGGCCTGATGTTGGAATTGAACTCAGGACCTTCTTGCTGTGCGGCAACAGTGCTAACCACCGTGCCACCGTGCTGCCTATATATATATATATATATATATATAAATATATATATATGTGTACACTGTTATTGTGTCCTTGTGCTTCTAAATAGGGAAACATGGCAGCAATACTCATATTATATTGAATTAATTTTTTTCAAAAGTACACCCACATTTATGAACCTGGCAGGGATGACATCAATACACGTGGCAAATGATTTGGCCCACCTCAGTCATAGTTTGACTTTGTTAAGAAGAGTTTGATAGATCAATACCAGTCTGTTTACCAGTCTGAATCCGGTGAGACATTTCAACCATTTCAACAGATGCTATAGATTGATAAAGCTCTGATGCTAAATACAGATCAATCTAATTATTCTTAGTAATTAACCTACTTCCCAAAATATTAAACAATGCCATACATGTTTTGACAGTCTCAACAGTCTGACCCCGATACATTCAGTTTCTGAGAAAGAATGATGATTATCAGGGGTGCTTCCGCTAATAGAGGTTCTAAGAACTGAGCGAAGTGTGTGAATTAGGAGAAGCTGAAACATTTTTATTCTGTACTGACCTTATTATGATGAGTTAACAGCCAGAGTACATTTCAGAGCGGTCACTGAGTAAATCCCAGACACTGTCATGACACCTCAATTTCAGTCCACATCAGCTGAGGAATCATGTGGTACCCTTTACAACTTGCATGTAATTGGCAAATCACAAATTGTGCAGGTTATTTAAGCTTCTTTAGTCTGCCTACAAGTTGCTTTGCAACCCACCTGGATCACAGCTACCTAGCATTCTGTGCCTGACTTAATTGGTGTCATATCTGATGTTATCTATGCTCTTTCCTGTGCTGCTGTCTTTTTACTTCTTTATGCGTATGTGTGTGAAACAGCAGGGAGGTCGGACAACAAGAACCCCAAATATGCATCGCTTCAGAGGGAAATAATAAATTAAATTCTTTTAAATTAAATTAAATTAAATTAAATTAAATTAAATTAAATGTTTTGCTGCACATGGGGGGGCTGCAGATAAAAATTACGTGTATGGCCGACTGGTGCATTTGCATGTCAAACCCAAGTGCTCATATAAACGAATGTGCTTTATTTCTTTTTGAAGAAAATACATATAACCACTGAAAAGTGCATAATGAAATGTTAGCTTTTGTTTCTAAAGCTTGGGAAGTACATCAGTTATTTATTTATCATTTTTCATAATTTATGGCTGTGTTGTCAATCTATAACAGTGTCTATAAGCACATTTGGGTTGGGCATACTATTTATATATGTTGCAATAATAAAATCAAACAAAAATCTGATTCAAAATGACAAATAGTGTTCTGCAAACAGTGTAATCTGTTGGCCAAGGAACAGCATTAGTGCAGCTCACAGCTCAAGTCAGATTCCAACTTAAATGTGAGATGGAAACATGTCCAGAATAAATAATTGGCACATTAGTATATGATGACTTAATTCACTGTGAAACCCTAATCAGCTCATTGTTTTAAGTCAGAGAATTCATAAAGTAGGTCATGTAGCTTCCTGTAGAGTATGCCTCTAACTGTGGCCTCATGACAGCCTCCATTACCTTTTTTGTGTATCTGATAATTACAAATTTCCTGGAGTCCATTAATCTGTTCTGGCACTTTGTGCTTAGGCACTACCATCAGTTCATAACGGTGTCAGTGCACTATGGCCTGTGCCACAGCAAACTAACATATGTGAATGCATTTTTACAATATGCTTACACATAGGCAATATGAAGTGACACTGCCGTGTCAGCATATGTCAAAACGGAGCAGGACCACGTCAAGTGATGTGTCACTGCTTGACCGCTTTAAGGTCAGAGAGCCACTCATATGAAAACTGAGAAAAGTATTTATCCAGTTGAATCAGCACTGTTGGGCAGCAAAGAAGCGGCAGCAATGGCCGAATCAATGATAGAGGACGTCGCAAGGGAGACCCTTAAAATAGCTGAGTGCGAGGAAGAGGTGTCGGGTGAAGGAAAAGGGAGAAACTGTGCGGGACATTTGTAGAGAGCCCAGAGAGACTGAGTCAGGCAAAATAAACAAAGGAAGGCTGCTATCAGAGGGTCAGTTTCACGGGATCCATTGAGAATGTAAGAGGACGCTACAGCAATAAAAAAGCCAAGAGGACAAGTGAAAGAAGAGTCGGAAAAGTTTAAAAGCATAAACAAAGAAACAGAAAAAGCATGACTACAGAGAAATACACATTTATCAATGGCAGAGATAGACAACAAACTCGAAAGATATGTGCGTTAATCAAGTAATCAATGCATGTATTTCATTTCAAAGCAAGGTGACTGATAAAATCAGTCAAACTGACAAGGACGAGTGAAAATCTTAAAGGAAGCAACTGCCTTCAGCTCTGATCAGATGTGACGCTTTTATCTCTGCTCAGATGCAGAGTGCTGCTGTGAGCGTTGCTAGTAACAGAGCGAGTAATGGCTCAAAGGATACCAAAAGCTTTACATCATTTTCGTTGCTATGCAACCATCCTGTTATTATAAGAAACCCAACCTAAAGTAATACAGGTGATAATGTTTTTGAAAATTATAATGGCCAACCAAAAAAAGATGTTGAATTACCGTGAGAAGCAACTGGGGCATCGACCAAAAATGGTCCGCAGAGAGCGCCTGCTCAGAAATGTGTCACTAATGGATATTTTCACATTTTTCCAAGTCTGTGTTAAAACATTAGTGGATGGCCAGAAAAATAATGAAACTAAAAAAAAAAGATGCCTTGCCAAAAATGATCTAATTGAAAATGATGGTAGAAAAAAATCTGCAGTACTCTTTCTGTGAAAAATGCCTTCAGCAGTGTGAGTTAAAACAAGTAGACATCACCTCAAGATTCTATTTAGTATGAAATTCCTTTTTTGTTACAATTGTTCGATTGGCACAGAGAAAATACTACTTGCATTTTTCTACCTCAGACTGGTTCTCCTGCTTAAAGTTTGATGTTTTTGTAAAATATGTTTGTGAATTTCTTTTGCACCACATCACTAACACTGTCGGCGAAAATAACAAAACACAAAATAACTGTTGGTTGGACCTTGATTAGAACCTCAATCTGAATCACAGAAAAAAAATCAGAGAAAAAAATGAAATTTGTCTGCTCACCCATCTCGGGATGGTGCCTTCCCTCAACAGGAACGCTGACTGTCCGCCGCAGCAGCTTGTTCCTGTGAGACTCTGAGCGCCTCTCGCGCATCAGCAAAGGGTGTACCTGCACAGGGAGAGCACAAGGTCAGCACACAAACTCACACTCCAGCAAAACGGCGACCTAAAGTTCTGTACAGAACAGGAAGGCACAGCTACAAACTCTCTGTCTTTCTCTTTGATGCCTATGAGGAGCCGATGTTCTTATGTATTTTGACAAACAACTGCAGTACAGTTGTACTAATAATTTTAGATTTCAGTGGCGAAATAAGTGCTTCTGGGAATATACTGGAGCAAAAATTGCTTTCTAGACAAAACAGAAAATAGGTCTATAATGGGACTGTTTTCAAAATCATTAACAAACTCATAAACCTCTGGTGAAATCAATCAAACAGACCACATTGGCCCAAAGTGCCTTTATTATGTTTTATATGTTTTCTCTATTCCTTAGCTGGTTATATATAGATATTTTTGTACATGTCAAAACAAAGTCCAAGTTCTACCCAAAAATATCATATATCATACTAATATATAAACTAGAGGCAATTTGACACCCAAATCTGGATATTAGATGGGTTAGGAGGCTATTTTTAATTGTCCATGGGGCAGGTTTCTTAAAAAACAAATCTATCAGCCCTGGCTAACTGATCCATAACAGTCTCAGCTATGAGCAAAGCACAGCAAATATCACAGCACAAAGTTTTTTATGGACTCCTGGTATCAGAGGAACTGAAGGCTCAGCAAATTACTTTTATTTTAAGCCTTCATATTTAATATTAGCACAAAGCATGGCTAATGTGGTTAATATTACCATGTTCGCTTTGCTCTTTCTCCCAGTCTTATATTTTTTTAAATAAAGAAGAATTCCCAGTTACAGTGCTCTTATTTACATATTTTTAGTTTTCTCATGTTTCATCAGCTGACCAACAAAAGTAAAAATAAGGTGCTGTGGCAATGTTCATTTTTTTAAATAATGTGTTTTTGCACATTAAAGCAAGTAAACTATTCTAATAGTGTCCCAAAATAGATGTATGAGCCTGTAAATGAGGATAATATGAGCACAGTTAATGTTGGTTAAGATGCAGCCCACAGGCTAACATTTGGATCATGTTCTCTAAAGTCTTTGCACATCACACAACAAAAGTAAAAGAAAGAATATATTATTAAAAAAAGGAATCACTGTATATCTTCCACAGCAGTTCACTTTGTGACTGAAAACCCAAAGCAAAAAGACAAGGAAAAAAATAAAACAAACCACATTTCACACGGCTGCCACATTTGGGCCCACAGTCCCTGAATTCATAAAAGTGAGACTTGAGGGAAAATAAATGGGAGAATGTGCTGCACTAATCAGAAACCCTGGTCCTTTGGAAACATCACAGTTCCACCCAGAAAATACAGCGTATACTATACAGCACCGACCTATAAATCTTGGCTGAACACCAAAGCTAGTACATTGTTGGCAATGGGGCCCAGAACACCAAGGAAACACAAAGAAATGCCAACAGAAATCTATGATGAGACTTGACTCAAAATAACACACTGTGATGCACCAGTATGTGAAAGCTGGACTGCTGTATTAAGGTGCATTAGGTTTAGGTTGGAGTTCTTACTAAACTAGGTGATTGCTGCATTTTAGTCCCATTTGGTTGATTGGATTAATGTTTGTAGCGTTGCTTTTTGAAACCAAACAACTCATGTTTGCTCTTAAAAAGCCAGGCTTCAGCACAATCAGGCAGATATTTCAATAGACTAGTCAAAATTAACCCACTTTCTCTGCCTGACCATTACCAGACTGCAGAAAACAAAAAAGCGAGAGGTCAGGTAGCAAGCTGGAGGAGGCAAAAGGCAGAGCTCAGAGATTAGTTAATATTAAACAAAAAGACATTCAAACGGCTGTAAATTTGATAAGTTTTTGGTTAACTTAGGCACTCTAATGTGGTCCAACCAGCTCAGCTACATATTCTGCCTTAAGATATTCGTCACCTTTGTTACTCAACTGTTTACTGTTTGAGTTGCTTCATCAGTTTTAAAAAGAATATTTCAAAAGGATTTCTTGTAAAGTTTTCTTACTTAATAAAAATACATTTTCTAGCTTTAAAGTTTTCTAGCTTTAAAGTTTTCTAGCGCTTTTTAAAAAATAAATTTTTAGGCATTTTAGCTCATTTTCGTATACTGAACTTCTGAATCTATGTTCTATTTGATTTAATTCATTGTTATTTATTCTTATGTATTGATCGGTAGCACGCTGATACAGTGGATACTGGTGTTCCCTTATAGCAAAAACGTCCTGTGTTTGGCCCCATGGCCAGCTGGGACCCCTCTGTATTGGAGCCTTCTTGTTTTCCTATAGTCCAAAAACACTTGTTGGGTTAATCCAGGGCTTCTAAATTCATAAATATGTTTCATCTGCATATATAACTGAATTTTATTTATATGCTTTTGTAAAACACTGGTACCGCAACACTTGTCTTGTTCTGTACAAATAAACATTATTACTGCATCATCGAGCTCTACTGGAGTCTTTCCTTGTCATGTGTGTGCATAACTGAAATAACTGACATATAATAAAATGTCTGACAGTACCAGTTCAAACAAAACAAACTGCAGAGGCCAAATTATTGCCAAGCTGTTGTGTACAGAAATGTGAGACCATAACATTTCTCTTCTTCTGCACCCAGGTGGCACATAAATTCTGTTTCTACAGTTTTAAGAAACGCTGATTTGTAGTGATTATTTCAAATATGAATAGATGCTGTATGAACAGCAGGTATGAACATCAGCCACTGTCCTTTATGCACGCTGACATAAACATAAAAAGGTGTGAGCAGAAATGAGAGCAGTGGCCTTGCTTGTGTTAAAATAATGTGTGTGTGTGTGTGTGTGTGTGTGTGTGTGTGTGTGTGTGTGTGTGTGTGTGTGTGTGTGTGTGTGTGTGTGTGTGTGTGTGTTTAGAGTGTCCTATTGAGAATAGTGTCTGCATAAAAGAGCTGGTTAGAACACAGACAGTCAGAAGGTGGTACTAACTGCAGAGAGCAGTGCAGGATAGTGCAGCCTGGGGGGCTTTGGGGTAAAGCCAGCGATAGTGAAGGACGCTGGCAGGTCACACTGAGCCATATGTCCCTCAAGAAAGCAGAGAGGCGCTCATTCCAAAGATGCTCTGTGAAGATAAAAGAATTCCAGAGCGAGGGTGCACATTTTTGCCTGAGTTTATGAAAGTAAAGACAGCTAATTGGTAGAGTGTGTGCTCATGTGTGTCCAAAGTGACACATAAAAATTTAATGCAAACACAACTCCACATCAAGCTACTGCTATCCTTCACTACCACTGCACAGCTATACAGCTATATCACATTGGACAAATAAACACACATGAGTGCGTGCACACACACACACACACAAACACACTCATATACATAAATGCAAATCTCTGCTGCAATAATCTAGTTAAAGCAGCCAAGCTGAAGACACATCACAGCATTGGGATTCTGCTTATGAGTCTCTTTATCCAACTTAATCGGGTACAGGCATCGTAAATCAGCAGCCTTAGCAATTACTCTCTACTTTGCAACTTGTGCAGCCAAACAGCACAAAGCCACGTTGTAATGTTGTCTTGGAATGAACATATTGCCGGTTACAATGAAATTACAGTACAACCTCCTTAATGAAAAATATATTAAGCAGCATCCATTCTTTATGAGTCCAGAGTGAGAATGCACAGAGCATGTACTATAATTCACCAAGTTCCATTTTTATTGGGCAAGTTTCCCATTTATCAGCTTTTTAGCCTTCCTTGGAGTCTGTGCATCTGCATGCTTTATCTCCTGTGTTGTTTTGTCACAGACTACTATGTCTTTTAATGTGGTACACATTTCTGCAAAATCTACTGAGACAAAGGTTTACTCAAAAAAATCTATTTGAGTAAATTCAGAAAATAAAATCGCCAGACCCTCCAACTGTCCATCCATCCAGCCATCAACTGCTTAAAAGCTGGTACAAATGGTTGTGCTCATTTACATGCTACTTGTTACTAGTGAGTTTCCCTCATACCATGGTAACATTATTAGATCCTCAAGAAAACTAATAAGACAGCCTTCTTCATTCTAAATCCAAGCCTTTTAGTGCATTCAGCTTCAATTTAAATCCAGGTCTTGTCAGTGCATACACTTTTTTTCTTACGCTCTTTTAATTCTCGCTGCCAGATTAATGCAGGAAGCAGCAGCAGCAGAGTCGCCGAGCACTCTGTTCTACTAATTGAATATGCTTTAGTGCCAATAAGGACTAGTAAACCTGAATTAACCTCACATTCAGCCAGCTCCATATGATCGCGAATGCAGATAAAGCCACGGTTTCTGCAGCCTTATTGGGACCGCCGTGCTTCACAGTGTTTCTAAATGCATGTAATAAGCGAAGTGGTTTCATATTGCCTGATTGAGCTCTGCGCCAGCAATGAGTCCATGAAAGAGGAATTGGGAGGGGTGTGTGGAGGAGTAGCAAACTCATACAGCAGGTAATCTCACTGAATGGTTTTGCGGTTATTGAAGGGATCGCTGTGCTTTTCAGCAGGGTTAAAGTGATGCTTCTCTCTGTCCAGATTTTCTGCTGTTGCCATGGATTCCACAGGAGACAACTGGGCTGTGCTCACTTTTATCTACAGTACGAGTTCTAAGAAGCCTACAAAATACATGATTGGTAAGCATAGGTTTGCTCCTCATGCATACAGATTAACACCTTCAACTCCTCCTTCTTACACAGTAGATTCTTAATAAGAGGGTGTGAGTTACATGCAAATAACTAAAATCAACTTAAATCCATGAGTCATAAAAAGCTAAATTCCTGACTAGCCATCTAAATGCCAGTTACAACAAGCTAAATATGGTAATTTTCCCCAGTCACATCTACTTGAACAAGAACAAGCCCACTCATTTTCTCCCCTACTGCTGCCCTGCCCTGTGCAATTCATCACTGACAGCTTGACTCATGGAAAAGCTCCAAAACACCTTTCTACCCCACCAATAGGCATCCCACCACAGCTTCCAGCATGCGGAAAAACACCTGGAGGCTATTTTTTCGCTGTGTGTGGCAGGATGCAATTGGTCAGATGTGGCGAGGTCAACAGCTGGAGATGTGACATAACACCATCTCTGGGGTTGCCATGAGTTGGCAAAAGAAGCTGGCAGGAGGCTTGCACTCAGCATCCATGGAGAGGCAGCATTAAGCTTGCACTCTGACCACTTTAGATGGTGGACTTGTGTCGCACACATATATTTAAAGAAATTATTTCATTCGCACCACAATGGGCCACTGGTAATATAAATACAGCGTTTTATGGTGTAACCTAGAAGCTTCAATGTCCATTAGAACTCTGCAAGCAGAACAAAACAAGAATATTGACAAGGCTTTAAATCCTTCCCAGTGGCCACACTCAAAGGCAGAGCAAGAAGTCAGCTATGACAGAGAGGGGGTGCAAAATGACTAGGACACTGACACTCACAAAAAATACTAGAAAATATTTTTTCAAAGGAATTTAGGTGTTTCACTCGGTGGTGCCAAGAAAGAGCGATGGAAGTGGTTGAGAAAAAGAAAAACAACAGCTTGAGAGAGTTCAATTTTGGAAAGTGTCATCACAAAACACCTGGACAGTTGCTGCCTGGTTGTTGAATTACAGTATCTGTATCACAAAGATCCAAAAATTGTGGGAAGCAGCTCCTCTAAAAAGTGTTTTGAGAGAGGCCATCAGATGCTGTTCTATGATCAAGCAAGCACTCTGAGCTCTACTAACAGCTTTTTCTTACTCGCAGAGATAACTACAGCACGCAAGTAAAAGTGGTGCTGCAGACAAAATCACGAGGACATCTAAATCAAAATGTATCTAAAACACGAGTTTATTCAGAGCCCTTGTAAAAGCAAATTTAATGCCAATCTGCACATTAATTTTTGATTTTTCTTATGCTTGAGGGTGGCAACTGCCTCCGGTCAATTCCAGTCCAGTGGCATGAAGTCATGCAGAATCAAGTCAAAGTGAAGAAGTAGTAAAAAAATAATTTGGTCATAGATAGAGGCCCATGTTAAACTAAAAATCTCTCACGCAACTGACCCAAGATGTCATTCTTACCCCGAGTTAGTGTTTTTTTCTGTATTCCTAATGGCTAAAAAACACAGACCTGTTTGATTTTTCAACATGACATTCACAACTTCTTTGATTCTGAAATGATTGTGATTACACAGCTACACGTGTAGAAAGACTAAACATGTCTATGACATACATGTAATACATCCACATGTAAAGTATAGTCCATCTGTACAGACCTCTGCACTGTCACAGTTCATGACAGTCTTCACTCTCCTATTTTAGTGCAAGCGATACACAGTAAGACTATATATATATATCACTAGTGTGTTGGCTGGTTAGCTTGGTATAAGATCTGGATATTAAGTGAACAGGGTCTTGAGTAGAATCTCACTTTAGGAGACACATTGGAAGAATAGGAAAGAGAAAAAAAGGTTTCTGTTATTCTAATTTATAAATGGATAACATTTAAAAAAGGTACAGAAGGTCCCCATTGTTAGAAAGGTGGAAGAAGGTCTAGCTGATATTCACAAAGAATATTGAACATTTTGAAACTATAATTCAACCAAAACGCAGAGTCTTAAACAGACTTCGAAAACATAAATTCAAAATTTTTGCAAGGAACAAAGATACTGGGCAAAGTTGCAGTATTGACCTAAACTAACACATGAATCATTCTGTTGGATCCATAAATGTCCATACCATGTGGCCAGTATTTGGGGAGATATCTTGTTTAGGGAACAAATATTTACTGGGTAAAAAGACCAGCTGGACCATAATCTTAGCAAAGAAAAAAAAGTTTTCAGTATTTCGGCATTGATTCTAATCATGCATCCAGTGAGTTCCACTATTCCCCAAAGTTCCATCATTATTACATTTAGTAGCTGAACTGATGGTGTGGCTGTCACTGCGTCCACATGCTGTGTTAACAGTAACTAACAGAATGTGACAGCAAAATGTCTTAGTGTACAATGAAGTAGTATTTGGCATTTATTTATGAGTCCTTAAATGTGAAAGAATGAAGACTTCAACAATCAAACATTCCCCGATTCTCTTATCAAAGTATAGATTAGTAAGTATTAGTAAGTGAGTAGTATAGATCACAACACTTGGTTAAAGACAAGTTAGACATTTGATTTCAGGTTCTGGATCATTCTTGGGGACTGTTGACACCAGCAGTGTAGCGATCAATATCATTCAATCTGAAATGTAAATTGTTTGCCTGGTGGATTTAAGCATCCATGATAACTCTGGTAATGCACAAGATTGAAATCGATCCATTTCTAATTACAGTCAGATGATTAAAAATTATTAAGAACAACAACTGTGTCACATCATACGAGGGAACTGCCAGTCCTGGCATAGTGGAAAAGGTTTGGATTTAGGGATTGCGACGTCTGAAGAGAAAGGAAAAGAGGGTGGCGGAAAATAGAAAGTAGAGTCATTGATATGAAGGGGAGAGTGGATTTTTGTTCAGCTTGGCAGGTTGGGTTGAGCGATGCTGCAGGCTGGATAGCCCATATGCCATCATTGCTTCTTCAGGCCCAGCTGTGAGGAACAAGGGAATACAGTGGCATGATGTGTATGGGAAAGTGTGGGTTAAGAAAGTGAAAGAGGGAGTCTGTGTGCAAGAGAAAGAAAGAAAACTCAAGGAGTCTGTATAACTGCAAGAAATAGTGTGCACTGTGTGATGTTTGAAAACTGTGCAATCCATTATTTCTTAACAGGGCAGTAATCAAACACTGCTGGCTGTCTGATGCTGGCTCAAGCACAAAATCATACACACACTTAGCTGGAACACACACACACAGTCACTTACGCACACACATGCTTTCTGTACAGCACGATAGGAGTCAACTTGTCCAAAAGCATGTGTCCTTCAGAGCATCAGTTTTGTCCTTTCATAGACAGATGTTCCACCTCCTTCTGACCTCAAGCACTTTCCACAGTGTTCATTAAAAAGAGGCATAGCTATTAAAATAAAAGAGTTGTGCACTATGATAAAAATAAAACTGATGCTATTGATTGACAGAAAAGAGTCTCTCTCTACATCAACAACAAGAGCCTGGCTCGCATTTTGGCAGTAAGTCAAACTCATTTCCAGTAGGTGTTGGACTCTGCCAAGACTGCCCTTTGTCACCAATTCTGTTCATAGATTTAATGGAAAGAATTTCTGGGCACAGCCAAGGGACGGAGGGTGTTGGTGTCTCATCTTTGCATATGAGAGATAATATAGGACTGTTGGCTTCATCATGCAGTTACATCCTGCGTGCACTTGAGTGATTAGCAGCAGCGTGAGAAGCAGCTGGGATGAGACCTCCAAATCTGAGCTTGTAGTTCTCAGTAAGAAAATGGTGCATGCCTCCTCTGCGGTGGGGTAGCGTTGCTGCAAGAGGAGAGTTCAAGTACTTTAAGAACACAAGGGGTCACGCTGCTTCCCAACATCTGATGTTTGACACAATTTGATTGGTTAAATATCTCATGTAATCAGTCTGTTATCACATTTCAAATATAAAACCAACATGGCAGCTTCTGAGCAACAACCCATTGCAATCAGTGAATCTGCCAACATTTTAGATCGAGTCCCAAATCTTTTTTTTTTTTTTTAGTTTCCAGAGGTGTCAAGTCATGCTGGTGGTCTCTCATTTGCATAGCTACAGTAACAGCAACCTTGTCTTTATGCAAACAAGAGCAGGGTGACATGAACACTGCTGGTTATATAAGACAATGAATGAGAAGCATGAAGATGACTGATCCAATAGGGAATTATTATTAAAGATTGGCTGAGGATCTCAGTGTCTTTAGAGGGACTCAGAAAAGCCACCACTCACTGAGGTTGTTCAGACATCTGTTCACTGTCAGTGATTCTCATGTTAGTTAGTGTATTCTGTGACTTTTCCCAAAAAGTCAGCTGACCATACTTAATACTAGTTTCACATATCTAACTCTATAATTTAACACATGTGATGCTTGGTTTTAAATGCAATGCTTGGAAACATCTGTGCCGTTTAGCTAGCATTGTCACTGATACTGACAAGTTATGCTTCTATTGGCTGAAAACTGCAAGGTGTCCTTTCAGTTAACCTTTGATTGTAATGAGTACATCAGTGGGGTGAAAGATTTCAGTATATTCAACAGTGTAAACACACTAATGCACTCAAAAAAGCAACTGTAAGTATGGAAGTTTGTGACTTGAGAGCTTCTCTGTATTGACCCAAAGGAGTTTGTAGGGTAAAAACAGACTGCTGGCCGATGACCATGGATGGATGGATGCACACATGAAGAACATTGTTTCAAAAAAAATATTTCATATGACATCATTTATTAACATGAAAATAGTAGAATAGTGTATTATCCTAAATTGACATAACAACATAAAGAACATGATGAAAACTGTTTAAAAAGACATTTAAAAACACCACAGCATAATTTAAAAAGCATCATAAGAACATATACAAGCAAAATGGCAAAGACTTTTAGAAGAGGTCGAAATGAAGCTCTAGCTGATGCATGTGGGCTGACATCGTGAACTAAATCCTTAAAATGTAAATGTATGTTGAGGTGGCCTCTTCTGCATGCTTGTAGAGGATGTAACAGCATAAAAACAGTTCAAGCCACCCATAAGTCTCCACATCCCACAGAAAAGAACCCAGCCAAGTACAATTCTTCTTAATAAAAATGATAAATGGCAGAGAATTGCTTTTAAGGTCATAGAGATCTGGCAGTTTCTCCTGGTAAGATGGCAGCAGACAAATTAGACATAGTTTTCCTCTTTCTCTAGGTGCCTCCAAGGAATTGAGGACAAAATAAACTGCACACTAGTCAGAGGACAGGCAAATTAATCAAAATGCTAAGATAAAAGTCACTTAAACCCTTGTATGTACAGGATGACCTTTGGAAAAATGTTTTATTTCTGAGTGAGTGACAATTTTTATTTAAATGGCACGTAATAGTTACTCAAATACAAAGACTTTCTTGTTAACATCGCCTCAGCGTTTCAGTCTGGCCACCTTACTAAAAGAATCAGCCTCTCTCTTCTTTTCTGCAAACCACTGCCCACCTGTGTTCATTACATAATTAATCCCTCCGACTCCCACACGACAGCCACCTCGATGCGTTTCTGGGGTCATGAGCAAGCATACTATCCACCTCTGAGCAACTCTTTATGCACTGTGACAACAGTAGCTACAAGCTAAAGCCACTGAGGTGCTGTGGCCTGTTTGCAGATAAGCTCTAATGCAGTCAGATGTAAAATTCAGTGCAGAAAATGGGGCCACTAAAGAAGCAGATACAATCATCAACCATATGTGTTTTGAGCTACAGGACTACATCTTCTTTTTATAGTGCTGATATTTCCCAGCTCTTTCAAATACTCTCAGGCTGAGCAAGGCTCTTGCCCCCCCCCCCATCGTGTTCTTTTTCTTGCATAACACAGTTGGAGGAGCGAAGCCCAAACACATGACTTTGGGGACAGGGCACTGGTGCATGGCAATGGTATATGAAACTCTGTCACCTCAAATTAATGTGAGATGCAAGGAGGAGAAGGAGGTGGAGAAGAGGATGGCAGGAAGCCATCACTGTCAGCCCTCTCGCTCCCCCTACAGGACAAAAGAAGGAAAAGCAGTCTGCAGCTGTGAGGAAAATCGGAGGGAAGGATTGATCGTCCAGATCAGCACATAAGTCTGGACGTTAAAAAAAGTTCATTACTTGTTCTCAAAGAAAATCCTACTTTTGAGAAGGCGGAATCACCAAATGTTTGATATTATTTCCCGAAAGATTGACTACAAGGATTAGCCATTATCAGAAATTTTTGATTAAGTTAGGAATTAATCGTTATAATTTTAATTCATTTACAAATTTAAACAATTACTAAGACAGCTGCTTCTAGTTTTCTTCACTTCCCTCCTTCTGCTGTATCTACAGTGCTGATTCAACTGTACTGTAGTTTTTGTAGTGCATCCATTTGTACCAATTTTTTTCTTCATATTCTTCTAATCCTAACATATGATCCCAGACAGAGTAACACTAAGTGACATTTTCCGCTGCTTCGGGCTGTATGCTCGCTTGTTTTCTAAGTAACGCTGCTCCATTTTTCTTGCTTGGAATTCACTGGGAAGAATTTTCTACCAATCACAAACAAAAGCTGAGGGGAGGAAGCTTAAAGTCACATTTGGTTGTGATCACTGGATGACATTTTGTTGGAGGGGGAAAGCAAATTAAGGGGCTTGTAATTAAAGGCAAGATATTTAAAAAGCATTTATTTTTAACTTTCCACACATCTTGTAGGTATTATCCTTGGCAATTAAAGTAAGCCAATGGCTGACATGTCAATGAGAGTTTAATCCCATTCTATCCCTATGAAGTGACTGCACACTCGATTAGTAGGAAACAGTTCAATGAACCCAACACACCAGGAGTGAAAAGCTACACAGACGCACATTAACACAAATTTCCATAGTGACACATTTTAGGCACAACAGAGGAGTCTTGTTCCCCGAAGCAACACCTTGGCTCTCCGGGGAGACATCCCTACCGTGTCTTTCTGATGGCTGCCATTCATAAAACATTTTTTAAAAAATGGAGCAGTAAGTGAATGGAGCTGTGAGGAGCACAGAGACAGGTGGCCTGTGGGAGAGCCAAAGACTCCTGCCAGTCGCCCCGGAGAGAGGGAGCGAGGAAGAGGAGCACAGAGGAAAGGACGGAGATAGAGTGGGCGGGTGGATGAGGAGGAAAGGGTGAGAGCAGGAAAGAGGGAGAAACTGTGAAGGAGAGCTGCAGCAAAAAAAATGGAGAGACAGAGAGAGGAGCAGAAAGAGGAAGTGCGGCCGCTACGAATATGGAGACAGAAGGAAGGAGGCAGAGAAGCAGACAGATTAAGCAGAGTAGGAGGGGATGAAACAACTGAGAGATTAGATAAAGACGAGAGATAGTATGAAGCAGGGGAGAGAAGAAAAAAAGGTAAGAGTGATGGATCAATGGAGGGAATTAATATGAGGACTGAGGCTGGAGGAGGCAGAGATACGAGACACAGCAGGAACTGCGCTGAGCTTAGATGCAAAGCATATAAGCAAACAGAAAATCAGAGAGGTGAAAGGTGTGTGTTTGAGATGGGCTGATATCAAAATGTGCGGGAAGCAGAGAAAGGAGAGCAGGGTCCTCCTCTGATCCTCCATATCTCCGCTGTGGAAAAGTACAGTATGACTGCTTTTTTTCTTTTTTCTTTTCCTTTTTTTTTGCTGAGCCACAGAAGCCATCTAAAACGAATGGAAATAAATTGAAGGGCGAGTGAGTGTATGTCTGTGTTTGTGTGTGAAAGGGAGAGGAGGCGAGAGACACCCGCTCTGCATGAGGTGAGTGACAGGCATGAATATTTAATGCCTCTCGCCGTCGCCGAGGTGACGGCCATCAGCACGTCAGCCCTGCCTTGGATTCATTCACAGCTGCTGCCTTATTGGCACAATTAGGCAGGGATGAGGCTCCGATTAATTGAACTGGGCTCTCCATTCAGTCCTTTCGCGGTCGTGCGGGGTTATCTCTGGGATCGCTGCTGCATTCATCGAAGCGATGACCAGCAGAAATACCATTGGCAGCCATGCACACACATGACAGTAAAGCTGGCACTTGTATGCTGACCATGCAAGGATTCATTACTTTATTGCCTTGCCAACACAACTGAGTTTACCTTAGAATGAGAGGTTAAATCACAGGCCATGCAGTGGCACACAGACTGCATAAACAGCAACAGGCAGTGAGGCAGACAAATTAAAAGTAAGCACAAATTAAACAGCTGTATTTTCATGTGTCAGAATTTAGGCCTTTAATGCAAACAGAAAAATATATTAGCATGTGCATAATACAATAATTGCCCTGCCAAGTTTGGGGAAGTGACCTATGGATTTTTCAGGCCACTGCCTCATTTATCGTGGCATTATAAGTAGTGTTATAAATCAGCAGTGTTAGCTTAAACTGTGTGCCTTTGTGTGTGTCTGTGTGCATGTGTGAGTTGGAAAACTTGAAGAACAGTACCATCTCCTGGCCTGAAGATGAGATTTTACTCTAACCAGCAGCAGATGCACTATCTGTGTTTATCACACTAATACACATTTTAAAAAGCCCAGTTAATCAGTGCTAACTAACTGAGGAACCGGAGAATAAACACAGTCAAGCTTTGTCTTGTACACAATTCAGTTTACCCCTGTTTAAACAGCAAACATTTCATTTTCACTGTAGATCTCGGGAGTGGTGAAAAACAGAACAAATTGTCAAGTACCAGCTAAAAACAGAGAGGCATTTATTAAAGCATTTAAAGCTCTACATATGTCAAAGTTACGTTGTTACTTTGCAGTTGATGTAATAAACAACAGTGCAGACAACTGCTATTCAGGGAAAAGTCAACCCTGAGCTACTTTAAACAACCATCTGACAAATCCAAGATATTAAAAGCCAATTAGAATATATTTTCTATTGTAAAACACAGAAACAACGTCTTTACACCATCTGTGCTGCGTAAAAAGTGTCACACAGGCTGAACCTCATATTTCCAATAAATTTTGTTCATGTCAGAGACAGGTAGAAGGGGATACATTTGATTTAATGTAACTGCATCTTTTAACAAATACTGTGAAAATACCAAAACCAACAATGGAACTAAAAGAGTAATTCTGGGAAAATACTACTCTATGTAACACTGTGTAAGCCTCAGAGTCATGCATTCATACGCAGTCTGTAAACATTTCTTATATGGTTTGTGTCACACAGTAGTGTAGGAGACAATCACATTGAAGTGTTTATGATTGTAAAGTTAAACTGCAAATAACTTCATTATACATTTTCTGAACAAGATTATTTGAAACACTGGATTACTCAATAGCTCACAACAGGGTGACAATTTGCTCATTATTGGTTTTCATACACTGAAAATAAATTTTGTCAGCTAGATCTGAAAACTAGTCCATGTAGAATTTAGCCTCCGTGACTTATTACTGATGGAGACGGGTGTTTTCTTCTGTGAGGGGTTCAAGGACAGCTGAGAATGCAGAGACCCCTTTTCCTTCTCTGGAGAGTAAAAGGTGGCTTATAAAACTCTGTGTAGGGTTATAATTTCACAAATTACTGATCAAAAATGCTGTAATGCGTGTGTTCACCTGTTCTCCTTGATATATTTCCTTAATCATCCTTAATTTCATCTGCATTTCATGGAAAATTATTTCTGCAGCACTGGTTTCATCATAATTTCCATAAAACATTTCATTTTGGCTGGCTGCTTATAGGCGGTTCAAGAAAACTTAATAAATAAATAAATAATCTCTTAGATGACCAAAGAAGTGATGTATACTTTTTAATTTCAAAATAACTACCATCCCACAGTGTTTTCTTTAATCTTCTGAGGTTTGTGGTTGCCGTGTAAATGTGCCGAATGACAGCCAGAAACAGACGGCTTCCCCCAAAAACAACAGCTGCCCTTGAAAATGAACCCCAACAGCGAGCCTGAGGCGACACTGATCCAATCTAGGGAAACTCGAGTGTGTGGGACAGTCTGGACACAGTCCTCTCTGTCTGACCTTCTTTAAAGTAGGTATTATTAAAAAGTATCGTCCTTCAAGTAGCACAAAAACTTATGACAGGTCATTGTGAGAATACCCATCAAGATAGTGTTTAATAGAATCTGAATCTAGGTCTACTAATCTATTCAGTCTATGTCTTTGGTTATGATTACTTTTAGATAAATGGTTCGAAGTCAGTTATGCTGCACTAATCATTAGTTTCATATAAAACATAGCTTTGCTACAATAGATTACACATTGTCTATACACCTGCTTTAAATTCAAGCCAGGCATTCTGCAAAACCACTTTCTAGAGGGACTGCAACAGTAACGGACATGCAGTAAGTTTTGTAATCACTATTTTCATATCTTTTAATGTTTCAGACATAAGTTTTCATAATACTTTTTAAGTAAAAACATTTCAAATTCTTTTGTAAATGTATAAAGGACTTGAAATATCCTATTTGACATTCAGGTCCTTCCCTTAGAATTTAGTTGAAGCACCTTTTGCAGCACTGACACTTTAAAGTCTTCTTGGAAATGATCCTACAAGCTTGGCACACCTTTCTTTTGGAAGACTTTCCCATTTTTCTTGGCAGAATCATGTAAGCCCCATCAGGTTGAATTGGGAGCGTAAGTGCACAGCCGTTTTCAGGTTTCTGCAAAGATGCTGTTTGAGGTGCAGTTGTGGTCTCCGGTTTGGCCACTCAACGACTTTCAAATAGGTTTCTCAAAACCACTTTGTTTTTTCTTGGAGATACGCTTCATCTTCTGGAAATGTTAACCTTTGCCCAAAAATGAGATCCTAAATATTCTGAAACAGATTTTCTCTCAGGCTTACTCTCTAGGTTTCTATATCTTTCCCTTTAATGCAACTCTCAGTCCCTGTTACAGTATAGGGACACATCCCCACAGCATGTTGCTGCCAATACATGTTTGACTGTAGAGTTTCCTCCACATGCACTTTGGGAACACATACTATATTTTCATTTTTTTCAGCCCTGATGATTTTGTTTCTAGTGGCTTGAGAGTCATTCAGTTGCCTTTTGGCAAACCTGCACTTCCATTGGCTTTTATGTAAGGAATGACTTCCAACAGGCCAGCTCACAGTAAAGGCCCACATGACAGAGGGCTGCACCAGTGGTTGTACTATGGCAAAGTTCTCCGGTCTCCACCAGGGTGTACTGCATCATCTATACCTATTCATTCACAGTTGTTCTTTGTTTCTATTATTGAATTTGACTGTACACTGAGAATGTCACGGTTCTGGGTCAGTTTGACCCAGTATTTTGAGTTGTTATGTTTTGGTTTATTTTTGCATTATGGATTATTTTCTGATGTTCTGGTGCTTTGTTTATTATTATTATCATTATAGATCTGTTTCAGTTATTCATGTAGCCCATAGCCCAGTGTCCAGTGTTCCCTGCTCAGCAGCCACCCGTAGCCCAGTGTCCAACTCCACAACCGCTTTCATCTCAAATTCAGTCACCCGTAGCTCAGTCTTCACCCCCGCTACCCATAGCTCAGTCTCTACCACAGTCAGACTTTCTGCAAACCTTGTTACAGTCCATAGCTCAGTCAGTAGCACAGTTAGTAGAGGAATCATTAGCTTTGTCAACTGCTCAGTCAGCCACTCATCTTCACCCTCAGCCAGGGGTCCCTATTGCCTCTGGTCCTGCATCTGCTCCAGCTGGAGGGTCCGAGCAGCCCATCCAGCCTCAAGTTTCGTCAGCTGGAGGGCCCGAGGAGCCCGTCCAGCCTCAAGTATCGTCAGCTGGGGGTTCGGGAGAACCCAGCCAGCCTCAAGTATCGTCAGCTGGGGGTTCGGGAGAACCCAACCAGCCTAAAGTGTCGTCGGCTGGAGGGCCCGAGGAGCCCAGCCAGCACATCCTCACGTCTGCTGACGGTCCAGGGAAGTCTGTTCAGCCGTCACCTGCTGAATCATCACCTGCGACTTCTACATCGTCACCTGCACCATCACCGCCTGCAGCATCCACATCGTCGCCTGCAGCATCACCGCCTGCAGCATCCACATCGTCGCCTGCAGCATCATCGCCCGCAGCCGTCCCGCTGCCGTCAGGTTCCGCAGCCGTCCCGCTGCCGTCAGGTTCCGCAGCCGTGTCTTCATTCATGCCTGGTCCAGCCTCCGTGTCTTCATCCACGCCTGGTCCAGCCTCCGTGTCTTCATCCACGCCTGGTCCAGCCTCCGTGTCTTCATCCACGCCTGGTCCAGCCTCCGTGTCTTCGCCTTCGTCAGCTTCATCCTCGTCTGGTCCTGCCTCGTCTGGTCCTGCGGTTGCCACACCGTCATCAGTTCCAGCTCGTCCTGTTCCGCCTCACCTCTGCCGGCCGCTTTCCAGGCCCCTAGCTGGGCGTCATGGCCGTTGAGGCCGGCCTCCTGAGAGAGTTCGTCGCCACTGCTGGCTTCGTGGTCGGCCCCTGGACCTGCTTTGTCGCCGCCACTGCATGCCACGTGGCCGGCCTCCTGATTGGTTTTATCTGCGCCGCCGCCGTTGCCGTGTGCACGGTCGGCCCCCAGAACTGTTTCCCCGTCGTTGCCGTAGCTGTCCGCATGGTCGGCCCCCTGAACTTTTCGTGGACTCATGGTTTGACCCTGTGTAGTGTATTTCTGGACTTGTGCTCCTTGTGTTTTGTTTTGTTTCGGTTGACCGTAAATTGTAGAAGCATCCCAAGGAGCTTATTGAAGTTTTTAACTTTATTAACACTTCCATATGGATTTCTAACATGCTAGGAGCCCCTGTGCACTAATGACAACCTGAAAAGAACACAGGTTTGGACACTCTGGGTTTCTTAAGCAAACCCAAGGCAGTGGGTCTAACCTGTTGGTTCTGATTATGTTAGGTTCATTTAATAATCACGTAGAAGGCTCATATCACCGATGTGGACTCAATGTTTCAGCTCAATGTGACAGTCAGGACTGCCGTTGTGCTACTCTCCTCTGATCTCTCAGATCTGTTGTGATTGTAAGTGCAATTAAAGCTTCCCAGCAAGTGTTATTCAATCTAAATGCTCTGTTGGTGACAACAGTTTTGTTTGCTTGTTGTTATTGTTGTGGTTCTTGTGGTTGTTGTTCAATGTGCTCATGTCACTGTGCTTATTTTTGATCAATTATGTGGAATATTTTTCTCCCTTGACCCATAAGAACAGAAACCCTCTCTGGAATTCCAGGTTCCCCGATTTACAAACTCGGCACTGGGTCTTCTTTGGTGTTTAACAGTTCACTCACTTTAGTACTGTGGCCCAGCGCTGTCCCCCACCAAGTAGCATCTTGTTAGTGAGTGGGGTTTGTAGATACAGAGGGAGAGGTGAGGGCTGCATTCTACACTACAAGTGACTGAGTGGTGATGTGGGAAGAGGTACAGCATTTGCTCCACGGCAACTAAGTTTTTCATTTTGATGAGTGGAATTTAAACCTTGCCAGAAGGATCTAAATAAGTCTGAAACAACAAAATATGTCATGTATATTTACACGATGTTATGAGATATGTGTCATATTTGGTGTATCATCTTATTTCGTTTGACTTGTCCATGTAATAAAAGTTGTTTGAGCACTATTTGTACCAGGTGATGATTGACAATGTGATCAACGAGTGTTACTTCAAAAAACGGAAATATCAGTCTTTTAGAGTTGTATCTGGTGAAAAATAGTTAATACTGATTGAGTACCATCCTAATTTTTCTTCTGGTTTCCCACCTGTGCCAAAGAAGTGCATGAGTGTAAGTGTATCTTTGGGGTGTGGAGTACAATACCTCTTCCTGGTCCAACATGTAGAGCTGATTTCCGGAGCTCACGCGAAGACGGGGGTTCCAACGGTCCTGGGGTGGACGATCGTGTGACGGGCGGTCGTAGATGGGGCGTTCGTGTGAGGGACGGCTGTAGGATGGGCGATCGAAGGAAGGACGATCAAAGGAAGGACGATCGAAGGACGGGCGGTCGAAGGACGGGTGGTCGAAGGACGGGCGGTCAAAAGACGGGCGGTCGAAGGAAGGGCGGTCGAAGGAAGGGCGGTCGTGGGAAGGACGGCTGTAGGAGGGACGGTTGTAGGTGGGACGTTCGTGAGCGGGACAGTCGTAGGAGGGAGCGTGGAAGGAGTGGGCGTGGGAGCGATGATGGTGATAATGATAGGAGGGGGGGACGGCACACCTTGCATCTAAAAAGGGAGAGAAGGAGGGCAGAGGGGGGTGGTAGAGAGGAGGGAAAAGAGGGTCAGTTAGGATCACTGGAAGGAGGGCTGTGGTGCTGTGTCACATGTCTACCTTCATAAAATCAATGTCAGATGTTGTAAACGTATTTTGATCTGCTATAAAGATGGCAACAGACAAGTTCAAGGCAACGAGAGAAGAAAGAACATTTGATTTGACATTTCTTTTCAAAAGAAGAGATCAACAAAATAATACAAACATTTAACCAGCCTAAAGAATACATCAAGTGTGCTTCCAAATGCGCTTATTATGCACTATTATACACCACTCTGCCACAACATTAGAATCACTGACAGGTAATGTGCATAAAACAATTCTAACCGCATTATTGCCGTGAACCGTCCAGCTGGGAAAACTCAAGTCCTGGCATTTGTGTGTATGTTATTTCAACCTCCCACACAACAGTTTTTGCAACAGCATCCCCCACCGGCAGTGCCCTCTCAGCAGGACAATGCACCCCACCACTCTACAAAAACTGTTCAGGAACAACAACAACAGCCCAAGCCACTGACCCGGCTTCCAAACTGCTTAGATGCCAATGTGATCCAGAATCCACCCGAAGCACCAGGGAGGCCCCACACTGCAAGCCACTGGACCAAAAGGCTCAACTGCCAACTTCGTGCTGGCAGACACCACAGGACACGCCTAGAGGCCCTGAAGTCATGTCCAGACAGTTCAGAGTTGTTTTAGCAACAGAAAGGGGATCAACACAATATTTGGCAGGTGGTTTAATGTTGTTGCTTTTCAGTCAAGCTACGGTTATGAAGCAGTTAAAATACCTTATTCAGTTTAGCCTAACATTGCTCAACTGCCATTTTCAGTTTGTTTTGTTTTTTTTAACTATTGTGACTTTGTTCTTTTTTTTTAAATGTTTATTTATAAGATTTTAAGTTTGAAGTTACATAAAATCAAACCAGACAAAGGACATAAGATCCAAAAACAATAACATTCAAGCACAGAAAAAAAACAAAAACAAAAAAACAAAACAAAACAAAACAAAACAAAACAAAACAAAACAAAAAAAACCCAAACAGGAAAAAAGGAAAGAAAAGAAAAAATACACCGGTTAGCCAGTACAAATCAAAAGATCAAAAGAAATACCAGTGTCCAAAGAAGATGATCATCTGTGTGAGGTTAGACAGGGCAACAGAGAGTTCACCAAGTCCAGAAGACGTGGGGAACAAGTCCAGGAAGGAATCAGGGTCCGACAGAAGTGCAGTTTCACACAAACACAAAGTGCAGTCAAACGGGTTAAAGTTTATGTTGAATCCCCGTTAATATGATTGAGAAAAGGGCCCCAGATTTCGACAAACTTAAAATGAGTGTCAGCCAGACGATAACGAACCCCTTCAATATACAAACATGCAATCATCTCACGTAGCCAAACCCTAAACAATGGAGGAGAAGGTGATTTCCAGGCTCTAAGAATAAGTCTTTTGGCTACAATCATGCCAAACATTAAGGCTTTCTGAAGAGGACGTCTGAGTGCCAATGAGGTTAGGGAGCAGCCTAGCACTGCAAGTACACCATCCGGCTTTAATTTTAAATCATAAATCCGGTTATATATATTAAATATCTCTGCCAAAAAATTCCAAAGTGTAGTGCAAGACCAGAAAAGGTGACCAAGGGTTCCTACCATTGCTTTGCATCTGTCACACAAATACGAAATAGACTGAAAAATGCTGCCTAGCTTTGTTTTAGAGAAATGCAAACAATGAAGGACCTTGAACTGTATAAGTTGTAGTCTGGCATTAACAGAGCATTCTTTAATCTTCTTCAACCCATTGGCCCACAAAGCATCCGATATGTCTACTTCCAAGTCCTTAACCCAAGCATCCCTGATGTGGTTTGTAGGTGCTGTAAGTGTAAAAAGTGTAGTAAACTGGCAGATTAGATGGTTGGAAGTGGGGTTTTTAATCAAACAATCATAAAAGTCACTATGAGCAGGGGGCTTATCCAGATGGGCAAAAGAGTGTTTAACAAAATTCCTAATTTGTAAGTATCTAAATAAATGAGCAGAGGGGAGCATAAATTTTGATTGCAGCTGAGCAAATGAAGCAAAACAATTGTCGATGTAGAGGTCCTTAATAGTGTGAAGACCTAATTCTGACCAAAGCTTAAACACAGGGTCCATCAAGCCAGGTGAAAAAGAAAGGTTTTCAGTTATGGGAGCAAAAATGGATAGGTCCGGAAGGCACAAAGCACCCCTAACTTGCTTTCAGATCCTAAGAGAATGACCGAGGACAAAATCATTACTTAGAAGTTTGGTAGGTACGTTTGGCTTAGAAAACAGAATAGCATCAAGTGGCGTACCAAAAACTGATTTAGCGTTGTGCACCTCTATAAAAGGCCAAGAAGGACCACATCCCTTCTGAACAGTGGGAACAGCAGAAACACTGTTCCAGAAAACCCATATTCTGGCACTGCAAGCCCAATAGTAGTGCCTGAAAACTGGGAGGCCTAACCCGCCCTCAGAGGGGGGTTTCTGCAAGTGTGCCTTTGAAATTCTATGGGGTTTATTTGCCCAGATGAAAGACAAAATGACAGAGTCGATAGTTTTAAAAAACGATGAAGTGAGAAAGATGGGTATGTTTTGGAAGAGATGAATAAATTTAGGAAGTACAACCATTTTAATTATATTGACACGTCCAATTAAAGAAAGTGGGAGAAGAGTCCATTTATCTATCTTAGCTTTATCAATTGTGACTTTGTTCTAAGCAGATAACAATGAGACAGATCACAGCACATTATATATATTTTTATTCAAGCTGTTGCCTCTGGAAAAATTGCCATGCTAGCTGTTTCTTGGCAATTCCACACTTGATGAACCAAAAAAAGTTTAAATCTCAAAATACCACACTATGGCTTTGCAAACAAATTTATCAAAACCGCTGTTTTTAAAAATATTTGTATAAGGGCACACGCACACGAACCTAAAAACTAGCAGGTGATTGTTAGTGCATGTCTTGAGATAACTCATACTAGCTCACTTTTTCCCTGTAATAACATATTCCAGAGAAAAAAAATCCTTGTTATTCCTCAGTCCTTTTTTTAAAACACTAATCCCATTCACACATATGCAGCAAAACAAAAACGGGAGTCTACAGTTTTACTGAAACAAATGCTAAGCGGCACTAGGACGACCAAAGACATATTTGGAAACACTCCAAAGTGAAATAAAACAGAAGGTACAGCTTCCATCAGACAAATTCTTCCCTATTTTATTTTTAGAAAGAAGGCACCACACAGTGAACCTCTATCTCCATTACTGTTACAGCTTAAAATGATAATTGTCTAATTGAACAAGTCCTAGATCCAGCTCACCACCATAATCTAATCATCTGTTCTTTGGCCTGCAGCTGTCCTGTCCACCAAAATTAGCAGAAATCTGTTCTAAGGTTCCTCAGATATCCCGCTGACAGACAGGCGGCAAACCAACGTATAATCTCCTCGACAGGGGAACGAATTATCTTCAGTGCTTTCCCTGATTCCAGGGATCATTTAAGAAAATATGGAAAAAGAATGAAAGTGATATCTTAGGGCCCGGCGCTTGAGATAATTAAAGAAATTGATCACAGAGTACTGCAGACATTAATATGGATACTTTCCAGGCAGCTGTGTGACTTTGTCTTAAGTGAAAAATGTGTGGCTAAGCTCTGTGGGTAAATGAGGCAGTTTGTCTTTTCTTTCTTCTCTGCGGTCTCAGGTTTCTGGCCTTATTACACAATCTTAGCCTGTATTTAAAGTCATAAATTACATTAAGCATTTTTAGGAAGATTTTGTATATGAGGATATTACTCTATAAGGAAAAGCAGAATAAGAAAAGAATAATAACGTCTGGGCTTTGAGAAGTTTCACCCAAATTCATGTGTACATCACTTTTCTTTGGCTACAACTCTTCAATGCACCCATCTCTGTGACCATCATTCCTCCGCATCTCAGTGACCTGACGTGGACCCGTGGATCAGTTGTTCTAATACTGACCTCACATTTCCTCTGCCTGCTCTTAAAACTCCTTATTTAGTGCGTCGCTTTAAGGTTTCAACATTTTTTTTATTCAGTGAGGCAGCATCTCTCACATGCTTCAGATTACACCACTGAGCATTTTATGGTTTAAAAGCAAACGTCTCGGGGCAGTTCTCTCACTTTATCCTGCTTCATGCGGGAATTCAAAGACTCGCTCTTCTTTTAGAAATCGTCTGGTCAAACACACACAATACATTGTCTTCAAAGAGAAAACAAAACAAATTGCCAACAGGCTGAATTTATTGTACTTGTTTAATGTTTTTCTAAATAAAAAAATAGCACCATCTCCCTGTAAGGCTAATGACCATTCCACAAGGAGCAAGATTACAGATCATGGTTCAGAACAGGAGATTTTTTTCTTTAAAATCGATTTACTCTGAAACCAATTGATGGTTTGTTTTTTAAGTTGAAAGAATACACAGATTTTTGAACTACATCCTCAGGTAAACGATTTCTCAGAAAGATTCCTGTAGTTTGTGAGTCAGTCAGAATAACATTTCCCCAGCGGTTCACACCTCCTGCTACAAGGAAAAGCCAAGTTCACACTTACAACATCTGCGGGCTGTAGTACGAGGCCAGAACACATACACATTTTCACACAGTCACATGTACTCACAGACCCGGGGGAGAAAACGCTGTTTATTTGAAACAGATACTTGATAGCAGCAGGGTGCTGACATTCATCCGACCTGCTGCATGAAGTTAACATACAAGCATTTGATGTAGGAAATCGGTTGTGCAGGTGACCAACTGAAGCGTTGCACACTCTCCTCATGAGAGCAAAAAAACAAAAGTCTTGCCTGTGGCCCAAAATGCAACACCACACAGCATGTCATAACTGATTATAGTACCGTATCGTCATTTCACATGTTCTCCCTCAAAACCTGGTTACCAGACACTGACGGCTACAGCGTTTCTACATCCCCAGCTGAAGCGGAAATCATAGCGAAATAACAACTCAGTTGATCTTTCAGGTTCCTGTTTAAATTATGAATCGGGCTGATGAAATATTGATGAACTTCTAAACAAGCAAAGCTAATTAATATGGACGAATGCAGGAGTGATGAGGGGTGAATCATGGAGTGTGGCTTCATGAAAAACCACATGTGGTCCATCACTTTTCATCTTACCATGACAGGGAGAAGTTTTCAGTCATGCTTTAGGGCAACTTTAATCGCTCGACAGTTAAACACGGCTAATATTTTGTCTAGTCCTACAAAGTTCCTAATATAACCACACACAAAAATTCCAGTCTGGAAACAAGAAAACCTTTTACTATGTATGTCTTGGGTGAATAGAACCTCAAGATATGTATATGAGGGTCACTACAGCTACTGCTGAGCCTTTCTTGCTGCATAATTTTTAAAAATGCAGGTAGTATGAGGAGTAAAGAGAAATGAAAAGGGGGATGGAGCAGAGAGAATGTGGAGTGCAGGCTGACAAATTCAGTCAAGCGCCTTCATAATTCATTAGGGCGACTTATGGCAGCAGGCATTTTTAAAATCATGTAGAACCAGGACTTTACAGCTGCTTCTAAAGATCACTTGAATCATTTGTTTGAGGTGGGCTTTCTTTCTATTTTGTTGTGTTTTACTTTGTATTTATGCACATCTTCACATTTCAAACCCTTCACTTCCTGTCCTTGTGTGTTTGGTTTTCCACCTGTTTGATTGCTCGTCTTCTCTAATGTGTTGCACCTGTGCTTAATTATCCCCCCTTTTATGCATTTAATCTGTGGATTTAATCATCCACTGCATGGTGTTTGCTACATAGTGGACTCACATGGAATTAAGCATAGACAGCTGCTGATATACTACACAATGCATCATTATTACATAATTATGCACTAGATATTGTTAAATATTCCTAACATTGCGAACAAGAGCAGAAAAACACATTTGAGGCAATGGGTGCCTCAGTATTGCTATTTTTGGATAAGTACAGGTTGTAATTGTCTCTCCACGACATTGAAAGGAAAATGTATATCTGAGCACACATAACTTTAACAACAACATACTTTCTTTGAACTTCATCCACCTATAAGCAATATAATTCAGTTTAATTCACATTGAATACAAACATTAAAAGCATATCTGACAGCTCCTTTCCCCCTTCTAAAAACAAACAGAAAAGGCACAAAGGTCTCACTTGTGCACGGCTTCTGTACATTACTTTTCCGTGTTTCCTGAGATGTGCAATGACACTGAAGCACTATATAGTAAATTAAATTTACAGTTGAGATTTTTGAAGAGCACTGCAAAATGGATGACAGACTACATAGTGCACTATATAGTGAATGAGTGGGTAATTCAAACACGGCAGGATATTTCTAATCCAGCCCTACACCGTCTCCCTACACTTTAACCGTGACTGTGTGTTCCTGTTGGAGATCTGTCACATGAAGTGCTATTCTAAACCAACTAGCCTTAAGTGGAAGCGGGTTATAAAGCCCTCCAATACCGAGTTTGCACTGATGCAGGCTTACTGTGCTAACCACACTCATGAAGGTGCATCCGTTTTGTGTCCGTTATGAATGAAACTCCATGCACTCCAGTCCCCTGTCAGTATTTCAGGACTGCCTCAGTAATAAATCACTTGAAAAAAAATATTTGATGGCCTTCAGTACTGTTGTTATTTATATTTTTGTCTTTATAGAAGCTAATATTACAGAATGGGTGTAGAGCCCAAGCACTAAAATAAAAATACCATATACCTGACATATGTACTGGAGGTAAGGGAGAAATCACTTTTTCTTTGTTTTTGGTGGAGAAACTTTAAACCATTTCGGGAGGATGTCAATGTTGCATGCGAAAAATAAATAAATCAATGTTATTACCACCTAAAGCATTTTCAGTAAAACCTAATAGCATTTATTTGAAATTAAAATAAATGTTATGCAGCAAATAAGACAAATGATGCCAAACGGTCCGCTGGATCAAAGAAGGGGTGTTTGAAAAGGTTTGGTGACTTCTGTTGACTTTGTGGGGATTTGGATTGAACAAAGTAATTATTTGTGGTGAAGTAGCAAATAACAAATTTTAATAAGCACAAAAAACAAATGAACATGAAATCAAAGACAGCCATGATATTTACAGGAAAAAAATCTGTAGGAGGAAGGAAATGCTTATTAATTCCTACCTGTATTTAACATATAAAACACACATTTATATACATGCTACTATTTATTTATAGCATCCCTATAGTCCCTAGCAATATATACATCTTTATACATTAATCCAGCAGTCCCCAACCTTTTTTGCGCCACGGACCGGTTTATGCCCGACAATATTTTCACGGACCGGCCTTTAAGGTGTCGCGGATAAATACAACAAAATAAAACTAGTACCGGTACCGAAAAAAAAAAGATTTATTCATAACACACGTTGACAGGGGATTTCTTTAAATCACCACGTAGTTCTTCAGCTGAGACACCTGAGTTAGAAAACACAAACACTGCAGTTGTCTTTACTCGCGAGGGCAGTCATGGAACGCAAGACCTGCGTCTCATCACTGTCTGCGTGCTTTATTTATACTTTTCTGTGTGTGTGTGTGTGTGTGTGTGTACAAATAAAACAGAGTTGGGGACTGCTGCATTAATCTATATTTAACTACATATATCTAAAAGCATTGCTTTTTAAAAATACGTCATTATATACAATTATTCAGAGATATCTATCTATCTCTATATCTATATATAAAAGTTTTCTACAGAAAAAGATTATTATGCTCAATATATTATATCATTAACTTTGTTTTAATAGATGATACATTATCAATGAACTATTTCACTGTATGTAACCAGCAAATATCAAGCTTACACACAAGCTCATGCATTGCAGGTGAGAATCTTCAGAACTAGTAGAACATCAGGCTTCTCTGATTCATTGTTATAATGCAGTAATTTACTCTCTCTGTGTCCATCCATCCATTTTGTATCCATCCAATTGACAGTTGTAGGTGCTGGAGCCCATCCCAGTTGTGATAGGGTGAGAGGCTGACATCCTGCACAGGTCACAAGTCCTTCACAGGGCTAACACAGAGAGACATGAAACCATTCACTTTGACACTGTCAGGAATAGAAATATTGTCCTGCTATTAGTTGCTGCTATTTTTATAATCATCATTAACATTTCAGTATTAATAGTGAGGTTGCAGTTAGATGCATTCAGATGTTCAAATATATGGTTATAGCCTTTATTACAGGTCCAAAGAAGAACCATTTTAAATGGTTCTGTTGAATCTATAATTTAAATGTTATTAATGCTTTTATGATCTCTGTGTAGAGGGCAGAGACAGGACAATACTCTCTGTGCCAAAATGAGACAGGAAACAAAACGCGTCTGCAGAGCATGTTTTGCAGAAGTGAAACTGAAGCCAGAAGTTTAAGTGCAAGGGTGTTTAGTATGCATTTATTGCGGATTAAGCCTTAAGCAGTTGTGGTAGATTGAAACAGTTGTTTATATATTTCACATATAAGTCAAGATCATTACACACAGGATGGCCTTAGCCTGGTTGGTTGCTTAAGTTGAGGTCAACTAAGGTTCAGAAAGCAGATGCAAACTCTGCACGTACACACAGACAAATAGTGAGAGGTCATGACACGTACGTAGCATACACTGCAGACACATACACACAGAAATGCAGAAGTGTGCCGACGTACTTAGAGGAAGTGCACCAGACGAGCGACAGCGAAGAGGGAAGCACCGACCGAAGACAATGTTTTTAGAGCAATGTTAAAGGTCAGGGAACATTTTGTGGTTTGGATTGACGTAAGCTGTACTATTGTCTATTTTTGTAAAAGAGGGGGCTTTGTTATTGTACCCATATAAAACCTTGTCTCATGATTGTAAGTTCAGTTCAACACTGATTGGGTTGTTGAACTCACACATGTGTTCATTAAAATGCCGTCTAAATTGCACACGCCTGGATCTGTGGTTTTATGGATTCTTCTCTCAACATTGAACCCTAACATTTGGGGGCTCGTTCCGGAGAGAGAGGGAATGTTGGGGTTTTGGTGAGATCCGGGGTCCGTGGCAATTGGACGGGCAGACGGTAATCAGTGGTGAAAGTGAGCAGGCATTCCCGGGGCATTTAAAGGTAAGACACTGCCTGTTGAAATATATTTCCAAAAGGTGTCACATTGGGCATGTCAAATTAAAGTCTACTCACTGGAATTACTGGTAAATGTCTGTTTTTAATTTTGGCGAAATTTTGATGAAGTTTACCGGTTGAAGTAATGATAATGAAGTATAAGTGACAGTACTGAGTAATGAGAATAAAGGAATGAAAAGAGAATTAAAGCAGTTGGACTGCGAAGTGAACTTTAGAATGATAGGGAATTTGGTTATCGTGTGGGTTCAAGTCCCATTGGTTATGCAACCCTTAAGAACTTTCTCGGAGGTGACGCTCCCTGCTGGATAGAGAAATCTATCCTTCACCTAGCGATGACTAGGGATAGTTTCGGGCAACATCCGAAGAGGACTGGGGAATCTCTAAAACTGTTGAGGGTTGTCCTCAATCTTAATCCTGTGTTGGGTGTAGATTGTTGTTTCAAATTATTCTAAATTTGTCTAGGACGACAGCGGCGTCTGTTAAGAAGCGCATAGCCCGGACGTTGCGATCCCTCCTCGATGCGGACGCCGCATTGTTGACCTACCGGCGAGTAGGGTTAGCTCGGTTTGGCTTGACCGTGGGGTACAGGGCATCCTGAGATAAGCTAGGGGTTCAAGTCCCCTATTCTTGCGCTTTTTGGCTACCGTAAATTAAGTTAGGGCTAGAAATCTGGACAGAGCAGTTCGAGTCTGGTCTGGTGAATTGATTGCAAAAACCTGAGGTTTGCCCGTTCGAGTCGGTTATGGTAAATTTTCGAAATTTGTAGGAGCGACAAGGCCTAAAAAATCTGTGCAGTTGTAATTTAAGACGTCTGTAATATAAAATATGAGATCTATGAGTAGGATCAGTCTCTGTGTCAGTCATGCACAGCCGGAAGTGCACTGATTGTGTGTGTAAATGCAAATGAGCAGCAGTGACGCGCAGAGAGGATGGTTTCAATTTTGAGAGGACTGAGAGCTTTTTGCTAAATGCCTGTATATAAGAGCTTATTATGAGAGTGTAAATACAGTGTGAATATATTAGTGTGGATGCATAGTAAATGACTGAATTTTGATAGATGTATATTTCGTGAGCCATAAATGTTGGTGTGTTTTATTTTTCAGTTATGTGTGTGTGGGAGAAGCTGCGAGGATGATGAGAGGTTTCAGTTTTCTTTTTCTTTTCTTTTGACTTGCTCTTTCTGATCATGGAAGGCATGTCCAAAATACTCGTATGAAAGCGTATTTTGTGTGATTTTAACTGTGTGAATGCTGTCAGTATTTGATTTGAGTGACTCTGCATGATTTGTCTGAGTGAGTGGAAAATGGCAGTTTGAGAGAGAAAAGGCAGTGTGTGTGAGACGATTACTGAATGACTAAAGAGGTTAGAACCTTTAAAAGTGTGTATGAAAGAAAGGGGTATGAAATATATTTCTTGTGTGAGGAAAAGTAGGATGTTTTAAAGTTTGAAAGTGCTTTTAATTCAAGAAATCCATGAGAGATGTTATGACAGGGTGAGTGTATTTTTCCGATTGAAAATACATAAGTATATGTACTTGGGAAGCCCAGTTAAGAGATTATTGGGTGACTGATGCTATAAAACTGACCTAAAGAATGGTCCTGTCCGTGGAGAAGTGTTAGTTGTCCTGATGTTTGGAAGAGCTCTATTTAAAAGTGTGTGTGAGGAGGAAGGTGTGTGTGTGACTGATGATGTCAGGGGAGCACCCAGAGAAATAGACAGATGAGTTAAACTCTAAGAAGATGAAGCGAATGCATGTTTTAAGAAAAGTAATAAAGTAATAAAATTATATTAATTACAGGTTTTAGAAAAGAGACAGACTGAGAGAAATAAATACAGGAACTAACAATTACATTAATGAATTGAAAATGCACGTACACAAACTGTTACATGTGAAATTATTGTTGAAAGTTTAATAAAGAAAGCAGTTTACACTCCTTTAATTTCCAGAACCAGTGTGTCCCCTAGGCCTGATAACACTCTTGCCCAGTTGGCTCCTGTAGTAGGCGGGCATGGAAGGCTGGACAGCCCATGACGGGTAAGATCCCACCTCGAAACCCTGGGACAACCTAAGGCAAGGCGCAGTCACGATTGCTCGAACCTAAGTCCCGGAGTGACCTTGGAGTCACTGGAGGAGACGGATTTAACAGGTAAGGCCACTGGGCACAGACGAAGGGGAAATGTCATTCACAATGACCAGTGATGAGCCAAAGAGAGAAAACACACCCTGTCAAAAGGAGTTTGGAACACTGGAAAAGAAACATTTACAAGATCACAAAGATCATAAAGAAACATTTATAAGAATCACACATACAAACAGAAAATGCACTAACCTTACAGAGACAAGCTCATGAAGATTAATGAACAGATAATGACTTAAAACCTGGCTAAGAACACAAACATACGTAATTAAATCAGCCTGCTAATTTCATGAGGGTTAAAATGGTGTGAATGGTTAATACAATTGATGGAAAGATTTAAAATAGATGGAAAAAACAAAAAGAAAAGTGTCTATAAGAGTGACTCAGGAGTGCTCTTGCACTGATTTATCAAAGTAAGTGATTAGTATAGAAAGAAAAATGAAAATAATTCAATGATGTGATAAGGTTTAAAACATGTATTCCTCTTGTTAAGTTGGCTGTTGAGCTGTGGGTTTATGCAAATTAGCTGGAGTGAGTGAGTGACAAAGACACTTCCTGTGTGCGTGTGTGGCGGAGGCTTTCGGTTCAGTTCAAGAGAGAGCAGTGGCTGTTGAAGAGTATTGGGAGAAATATATAATGGTAAAGTATCAGGATATTTGATTACGGTGGTCAGGTCTGTTCAGAGGGGCAGATTTGGACAGGAAATTTATAATTTAAGGATGATATGTGGTTGAAATTGGTTTTATCTTGTGCTGAATGAAAACGGTCTTTGATCTTTTGACGAGGTTTTCGTGTGTTGAACGGGTGAAATTTAAGATTGTTTCAGATTTTTGAGGCTGTTGTTTTATTTCCAGAGAGGGTGTTTCATTAAGGCAGGGATAGGTCTGAGAGGGGCCCCAAAAATTTTTGTAGTAGTAAGTGCACTCAGGAAAAAAACCTGTCAGGTGATTTTGTTTGGTACTTTGATGAGCTAATAATCAGCTCTCTTTTTCATTTTTGTTCTAAGCAGGCCTGGAAGAGAGTGAACGGACGGCGCTGACAAAGTTACCAAGTACGAAAATCAGGTGGGCAGTACGGATTATAATTGATTACAATCAGAGACTGATCGGGCGGCGAGTCTCTGTCTAAAAATGGATTGATCGATTCAATCCAGTCAAAAGTATAGAGAACTATTTTCCTAAAAAGGAAAACGAAATAAAACAAATGATTGAACTGATTTTGCTGATGTGGAGCATCTGATGACGTCTTGCGGAAGGCTGCAGATCAGCAAAAATATCATGTGTGAATGCATGGGAGTGAATGTGAGTGGTTGGACCAAGGGGAAATAAATAAAAGGTTGACAAACAGGAGAAGTGGAAGACTTAAATCTGGGGATGCTGATGTTCCTTTGAGTGAATTTCTGCTTTGTTGATTTGGGTTAGACCATATTAATACATTATAAAATGCTAAAAGGGAAACATTGATGTAACTCAAGTTACCATTAACTGAGGTAACACATGATTAATAACTGTTCTGTTCAAGTTTATTTTTTGTTATGACATAGACGGGATCATAAGGGGAGAGTTGAGTATGAAATGTAAACTACAGGTTTTGTTTTCAGGAAATTCCAAGGATCCAGACCTTGCATGGAGCAACGAGTTGGAGGAGATTTGACATGATGATTAAATTGATTTTGTTCCTTAAACACAGGTTTTCAGGGCTGAAGCAAAACACCGGAGAGGAGAATTGCTGAGCGGTTCTGGGCAATGAAATGACTAACCTTTTTTCCTTTTAATTTGTTAAGCTTGGGTGGAGCATGTTGAGTTTTTTGCCACATGAGATGTGTCAAAAAAGAGAGGGGTTTAAGATTTAATTTGTTTAATGTGAAAGGGGTTTTACTAGGATTTTATAACGATTGGGGTTGTTTGATAATTTAGAGATGGTAAAACTGAGGCGGAGATTGTTAATTCTAAAGAAAGGAGTAAAATGAACTGAATTCTGTTTAGAAGATAAATTGCTGGGGTTAAAAAGAAGTTGTACACCAAATTAAAGGGGAATTGTGGGAATAAAGGATATGCTTTGGGGAAATAGTGAACATTTTATGAGTAGAAAATGTGGGATTTTTCTTTTTGATTTTTAGGATAAGTGGTAACAGTGACATAATGTTAGAATGTTGTTATTTTTAGGGTAGTGGAGAGCTTTTTATGAGGATGTTAAAAGTCTCGCTGACTCAAATGAATAATATTGGAGATTATATATGTAGAAATGATTTTTCATACACATTGCATTTTGGGGCCTTTAACGGAGTTGTGGCTCAGAGAGTCGTCTCTTGAGGGTCATAAACTTTTGGTTAACGTTATGATTAGCCAATCTACTGTGAGAATGACCTGAGTTTTGAAGGATTGCACACGCTTACAGACATACAGAGTTCATCAACACACAGGACAGTATTGATTTGAGGCCTAGGGCCTGAAATTCCTTTAGCTTTTAACTGAATTTGAGTTGGCCCAATAACAAATGACAGAAAGAGGAACTGAATAGGAGTTTTGCTTGTAACTAAACTGAGTGACATATAAAATATTGAGATAACAGATGCAGCTCTAACTTAGTCCTCTTATATAAAAAGCAGTTACAGAATACAGAAATACAGAAAACAGAAGCAAAGGGAGAAAGCTTATATATGTTGGTTAAGTCTGATAAAGTTTAAGTTAGAGGAGGCATTACATTAAAAGCAGCAAAATGAAATAAAATGATATATTCAAACAGGTTATTACCCAGAAAATGGGAGTTCAAAATACTGTTAGAGTTCAGTTTTTAGCTATGATGAAGTTTATCTAGAAGCAATTAACTAGGTGCTTACACTTAGTGATTAAAGTGGTTGTTTTTCTTTGATCCTTTTAGTAGAATAAGCCGTTATAATGATTTTATGATGATTTTGCTGGTGAGAGGTGACTTTAGATGAGAGGCACTTGCAGCAGCAGGGACAGTTTTGTGCACAGGATGTTGATGATCAGATAAGGAAAAACAGGAAACGTATGACAGCAGTGCTGTAAGACTGTTAGAAAGCTGTAGATTGAGATGAGTGATGTTTAAGATTATATAGGAATAAAAGTCAAAACCAAATACAAAATTAGGTTCATGTTTTGAGTAACATTAGGTTTGAATAAAGAAGACAATTGAGGGACATAAGGCAGGGAAGCCGTACTAGGGAGGAAGGGTTCTGTTTCCTTTGCAGGTGGCCAGATTTCCACTAGAGTGGGACCCAGAAAAGGGACAGACCACTAGAGATTCACAAGTGTAAGGGTCTTTCACCGGGTATGAGTGGGTTCTGGGGTGAGGGAGGAGTGCTGATTGAGCTCTGCTCGCACTCTTATTCTCTCATGCCCTGATCAACTTTAGGCTCGCTGATACTTTGGTGTGATTAACCTCAAGCATGAGTGTTCTCAAGTGGGAGCGGGCATTTTATAACTAAGACCACCTAGATGACATGAGGTTGTCTGATTTGTTAAGTCACAGGATGCCAAGAGAGGGTCAGAGCTAAGAACAGTGATCCTAAATGTCCATGATGTCTGGGATGGACAGGGGAGCAGCTGAATGGGCCAAGCAGTGACCTAACACACAGTATGGTGACCTCTTGTGGTCAAGAGGTCAAGAGTGGGAGTGTCAGGAATAGAAATATTGTCCTGCTATTAGTTGCTGCTATTTTTATAATCATCATTAACATTTCAGTATTAATAGTGAGGTTGCAGTTAGATGCATTCAGATGTTCAAATATATGGTTATAGCCTTTATTACAGGTCCAAAGAAGAACCATTTTAAATGGTTCTGTTGAATCTATAATTTAAATGTTATTAATGCTTTTATGATCTCTGTGTAGAGGGCAGAGACAGGACAATACTCTCTGTGCCAAAATGAGACAGGAAACAAAACGCGTCTGCAGAGCATGTTTTGCAGAAGTGAAACTGAAGCCAGAAGTTTAAGTGCAAGGGTGTTTAGTATGCATTTATTGCGGATTAAGCCTTAAGCAGTTGTGGTAGATTGAAACAGTTGTTTATATATTTCACATATAAGTCAAGATCATTACACACAGGATGGCCTTAGCCTGGTTGGTTGCTTAAGTTGAGGTCAACTAAGGTTCAGAAAGCAGATGCAAACTCTGCACGTACACACAGACAAATAGTGAGAGGTCATGACACGTACGTAGCATACACTGCAGACACATACACACAGAAATGCAGAAGTGTGCCGACGTACTTAGAGGAAGTGCACCAGACGAGCGACAGCGAAGAGGGGAAGCACCGACCCGAAGACAATGTTTTTTAGAGCAATGTTAAAGGTCAGGGAACATTTTGTGGTTTGGATTGACGTAAGCTGTACTATTGTCTATTTTTGTAAAAGAGGGGGGCTTTGTTATTGTACCCATATAAAACCTTGTCTCATGATTGTAAGTTCAGTTCAACACTGATTGGGTTGTTGAACTCACACATGTGTTCATTAAAATGCCGTCTAAATTGCACACGCCTGGATCTGTGGTTTTTATGGATTCTTCTCTCAACATTGAACCCTAACAACACCTATGGCCAGTTTATTAACCCAATAATTATTTGGAAGAAAGCCTGTGCACCCAGTAAAAACCCGAGCAGGCACGCAGAGAACATGCAAACTCCATGCAGAAGGGCCCCAGATGGCCAGTGAATCCAAACTCAGGATCCTCTTGGTGTGATGTGTCAGTGCTAACTACCACACCATCATGACACCTCTGAATTTACAGTTTTAATTAAGTTGGTGAAAATAAAAAAAAATAAAAAAAAATCTCACATTAGAGACTTCATTTTAAGTTCTCTTATTCATGAAGCCCACAGCTTTTCATTTCACCAGTGCTTCAGTTGTAGAGCTCTGATTGAATTAATATGTGAATGTTTTTCCACAAGAAAAGAAAATTAACAAAAATAAATAAATAAATAAATACGACCATTACAGCCTAAACACGTCAGCAACAAATTCTAATCCTAATCTGTTTTTAAGATAATTATTCGGGGTCTGTTACCCCCAAATAATTTAGTGACTTCTTTATCTCTAAAGCCTGAACCATGAAATTATTGCCAGAAAAATTTACTTTTATGAAACTGGAGTATTTATTAAACCTTCTGACAAATTAAAAAAAAAGATTTACATTAAATATCAGTCTGTACTTATGAGTATTAATTTGTCGTAATATTTTCCACAACTGGCATTTATGTCCAATTTGCTGCTCACAGTTGATCTTAGAATCTTTCTTCCTTCGCTGCAAACGTCCAACAGAACCAAAACGGCAGAATTTTATCTGATCGTTAAACTAAAGTCAAAACATGCGATACATATGAAGTTTTTTTGCATGAACAGTGCAAAAAGCTGACATGTTCAGGTTCAAGGTTTTGTACTGAAAGTTGGACTGGGTTGTTTGCACATTTTATCTTCAAAGGCAACAGGAACAGTATTTTTCTTGCAAATGGAATTTTTAAAAGTGTTATAGCTTGCAGCAAACAAATGTTTATAAGTTTCAGCATGTTAGTTCCTCCCATATATTTTATTATTAAAAGAGAAATCATATATCACCGTTACTCCGCTCTTCTGCCACTGCAGATGTTTGTGTCAACTTAGAGCCAAACCTTTAAAGAGAAACATGACAGATGTTGAGTAAGAGCAATACGAATCACTGTTCATTAGCACAAAGCTTCAGAGAAATACAGCACATGCTCTATACCTGCCTACAAAAAGTACCCAACCCCTTCAATCCAAACTTTGCAACCGTGCAGAGCAAAGTCATGATGCTGAGATATTCACTGGGGTATAGCAGCGTGAGTCATCCAGAGCCCAATATGCGCTACTCTACTGTAGGCCTACCTCTCCACCCCCGAGGCTGTCTATTAAGGGCCTGTGAAGCACAGTGGACAGAATTTCAATGAGCACACCCATTCTTCTGGCTGTCCGTTTGTACGTACAGGGTGCAGAGGCACGGCTCTAGGTTGCATGAATATACAGTAACGATTTGGCACAAGCGAAAATGCTGAGATGCCTCTTTTCTCCACTCATCTCTCTACCTCACTCTGTCTTTCATTCACTCTCTGCGGTCTGCTCTCTGCGCTGCCTTTGTTCCCTCTCTGAGGGCTATTTTCCTTTTTCTGCCTTCCTTAGCAGTTTACAAAGAAGAGTGCCATGCACCAATCGGATGACTGGTCAGCCTTAGTCAACGTTGTCATTACTGGAACCCAACAGACCTAATGTTGATTTATACACATCGCTGAGCTCCAAAACAGTGCTAAAAATAAAGCTTGCAATATCTCTGGGCCGCCCGGGGCAAATAATGTACTCCTGCAAGCATGGTGAACCAAAGCATCTTACTTTCCAGGCAAGACGGTACCACATAGTGCACATGCCATTACTGTGACCTCAGCTGCACCAGTATCACGTATTACTGCATTTGAGCGGATCCCGACGAGATAGACCAAGTGAATACAGATGTGCTTGTTTCAAGAATGAATGCATGGATGCTCGTCAGAGTCAGAGTGGTGCATATGTGCAGCAGAGTAGGCTGCTGTCAGCGCTGAGTCAAAGGAGCTGTCAAGTGTCAGCAGCGGGGTCGCAGAGGCCCAGAAGTACGAAGCTTCTCGCTGAACAAGCACATTGGTCGTGCCCTGAACTTCTTCTGTACACTGCAAAGAAGAAACTCCAGCTCATTAGACTTACGTTAGTTTTGGCCATGATAGTGAATTGGCATGAGGATGCAGCACGATAAATAAAAAATAATCTACGTTGGGAGATCAACTTTTTGCTTCATTAAAAGTTAATCAGTATAATTTTCCCTCTAAATATATCTGTGGGTGGTTGATAGGTTTGTTGATCAATACTAATTACTCAATGATTACCTGACAGGGTGGTGAGACCTCTAGCTTTCAAACTCCATATCCCGCTTGAGCAATTTAAAGCACTTACAATCTCATCACACAACCACTCTGCAAATAGCTCAGAGATGAGGTACTGTGTACGGTGTTACAAGCAATCAACCAGTGACCAATTTCTCAGTTATGAAAATGACAGCAATGGTACTATTGCTGTCATTTTGCATCATTACAACAATCTCTGATTCAGAGATTTATGTAGGATTACACTTTAATTAGTGTTCTCTATTGAGAAAATGTGACTATATTCACCAATCACAGGCTACCCTCACTCACTGGAGAATAGAAGATAAGTTTATATCTCTATCTGCTATAAAGTGTTATTACTTAATGTTTTAAGGCTATATTGTCTTAATAGTGATTTTTAGTATACACTGGACCAGAACACAGCCCAACAGTTTGCACTACTGCCTCACAGCAAGTGGTTCTGGGATTTGAATCCACAGGTTCTGTGTGGAGTTTGCATGTTCCCTTTCTGCCTACGTAGGTTTTCTCCATGTGCTCCAGCTTCCTCCCACACTCCAAAGGCATGCATGTTTGGTTAACTGGTGATTCTAAATTGGCTGTAGGTGTGAATGTGGGTGCGAATGGTTTCATGTCTCTTTGTGTTAGCCCTGTGTTAGACTCATCCTATGACAGCTGGGATGGGCTCCAGCCCCCTACAACCCTGACTCGAAGGATGGATAAAATGAACTATGCAGGATCTATTTGATGCTGAAACACCAGTTTCTACAGTTTGTTTTTTTAATTAAATATTCATAATGTTCCCATTGTCTTAGCCTGTTTGGAACTTGAGAAATAAAAATAACACATTAGAACACACTTGTGGTGGGACTTGCATTTTATACATCTACCTACACAGTCAATTCAGAAGTGTTGCAATATTTTGTTTTATGTTATAGTCAGTGTTGTTTATTAGGATTCTCCCACCTTTCAAAAGAATCATCTTTTTTCCTTTTCCTTCTTTTTGAAAAGTAATTTGGGACTATGTCAGAAACGGATTCCTGGCAATCCTGAAATGAAATCTGCGGTAGAGTTTTGTGTCACCAAAGGTGGTGATTGTTTCACACATACCTTCGAATACCACCGAAGACATCACCTTTTTATAACAGCTGAACCAGCAAATCGCTGGCTTTTGTAGTTGTGCTGATGCATGCACACACAGTAGAGGTTCACAGTTTCAGTTGCATCGTGGCACACATCTTTTTTTAAGATAAGTAATACTTGTTTTTCTTGGTTAACTATAACTTTAACCCAAGGTTTGTTCAAGAGTTTGTCATGTTGACACTTTAGATTGAGCCATCAATAAAGCTATTGAACCCTTGATTTTTAAATAACAGATTAGACTGCTGTCCAAGCATATTCTTTATGTCATTGTGACCACTGAAACTACAGATATGAATCTCTCCCTGATGGCTTGGTCTTCTTAGCACCTCAGTAACTGCCTTGAGGTGATGCCAAGAGTGGTGAGATCTACTTCTGGAAGGACTTTGGTATTGTACAGACTGTCCCAAGCAGCAGAAGATTGCTTATTCCATCCATAAGTTGCCTTTTAACTGATGACTGAATGTTGAAACAGAACGGCACTGCTGTTTTCCATTTTGAAATAGCAGAGGATACTTCTTCACATCTTTTTCAAGTGCACAGCAGGATGTAAGAAAAAAGGAGACTCTGAGTTACACTCACTTAATAGTCAGTCTTACCATACAGTATGTATGACTGTATCAATGATATAGCTGGTAGTAATTCTTCTTATTCTTCAAATCAAAATGTGCCTGTTGTTTAATAGACATGACTTATGGTAAACTTGATTAAGTATATCTTGACTCAGCCTTTATCCTGTTCACTCCACGAATTCCTAAACTATGTATATTTATCACGCAGTGTCCATGCATTTGTTAATTATGAGGCAAAGAATAATAAATGTTTTATCATAAAATGGCTAATAGTAATCTCTTTTTTTCCCCTAACAACAGTAAATTGCATAATTATGGCTAACTTGAGAGCAGTTCCTCAGTCAACTCTGCAGGCTTTGCAGTTTTTCAGTACAGATACACCTTGAACTTTGTCTCTTCTCATTCTTATTGCAATAACCCCAAATTGACAACATTTGTACAACATGTGCACCAAAAACTCACTAGTAAAACCTTGCAAACTTTACACACACGACTGTGACTATTTCTATCAGGCTGATAGCACACCATGACAGACAACAGCAGAATGTCTTTAACGATATTGGCAAGGAAAGCATATTTAATGTGGCTTATAACACAGTCAAAATCCACTTAAAAAGGTCAATGTTGGAGCTTATACTGATTGAGTGAACAAGATCTGTCCACTTTTAGTTGCTTGTGGTTTTACAACCTGCACATACGGCTCCCGTTTCTCTTGTTTCCTGAATTAGAGAGCAGCTGCTTCTAGTAAAAATGTTCTCATAAACTAACAATGAACTCTCTAATTAGAAGTGGTGGATCCAGACCTTTACTTACAGTAGGGGTAGCACAGAAGCCGATACAGTTATCACAATTTAAAGGGATGGTAGTGACACTGTTAACATGTGTACAGAAAAAAAACAACAAAAAAAACAACAAAAAACCCAAAACAGTTCTGTAAGATAAATAGTCGCTGCACAATGCAAGTTTAGTTGTATGAGTATGTGCAGAGGCTCCCAACTGGCTTCACAATTGTTTGTGGGAGGTGGCCAGGTGGGTGGTCAGATTTCAGTCTGTGATGGCCCACTTCTTGGTTCCATTCCTACTTCTTAAGTTTAAACACCTGACATACAAATTTAGCAACCAGCTGGGGAAGAAAGTAAGCCAAAAACAAAAAAATGTGGTAAGCAAAAAAGATAGTCATTTGTTCCAGGAGTTGGTGGCAGAGCAATTATTTAAGGCAACTTTAAAGCATATTCATAGGCTACAACTTAGGAAAAAAAAGTTCACTCTTTTCACTGAACCCACCTCTCCACCTTGAGCATCACTTTTCTGAGATCTACACCCTATTAATGACTACCAGACAGCTTAAAGATTGGGATTGTAAAATACTCATTTAGTTCACTGTAGCAATAATGAACACAAGGTGGACTTTTACACTCACCAGCTGTCAATCCGATGAAAGGAAATGTCTCACATGTGGGAAGTGTCTGTGCCCACCATGTGAGAGCAGACCAGGTGCAATATGTATATTTAACTGCTCTTCCAATAGAGGTGAACTGTGATGTCTGAATCTAACCAGAAGCTTTGATCCCTACAACAATCAATCTACTTCAGCCTTGAAGAGATATCTGATGAGAAGCAGGACGGATAAAAGTGTGTGTTTGTGTGTATGTGTATGTGTGTGTGTGTGTGTGTGTGTGTGTGTGTGTGTCTGAGAGAGAGAGAGAGACAAATAGGGAAAGAGTAGGAGAAGTGGAGGGAGAGTATTCTCACCTATTAGATCATTCACCCAGCCCTCGCGCGGCACGTCCCGGGTTCCCCATTGCTCACCCAAAGCGTCCACACGGCGTCACTGTTGCTGCGCTGCTAGCGCCTTGAATCCGCCCCCAACTCCACCACACAGGAAACAAGGTTACTGCCCAAGAGATGTCACTTCCGAAACACCCACTCCCGCTCGCTTGCTCGCACTCGCTCCCTCACGCCCCCAGCCTATTGCCATGACAACCGAGAAAAGAATAGAATATAAGTGAGTGTTAAAGAGACAGGGGGATCAGAGAGACAGGGGGAAAGAGAGATGGAAAGAGAGAGACAGAGAGCGGAGGACAGAGAGACAAAGAAGAAAAATGGGCAATAGTAAAAGAGAGGAGAGAATGGAGTGTGTGTGTGTGTGTGTGTGTGTGGTGGGGGGGCGGTGGGGGTGAATGAGTGGGCGGAGAAAGGATGGATGACAGAGGAGAGAGGATGAGAAATTTAGAGAAAGAGGAGGCATGTGATGGGATGTGGTCGGGGGAAAGGGAAGAGGAGAGAGGTGTAGATGCAGTGGATGCTGTGAAGAAGAAGAAGAGAGAGAAATGAAGTGATCAGATACGGAGAGAGGGAAAGAAGGAAGGAAGGGAGGAAGGAAGGAGGACACTTTTTTGGGAATAGGGAGCCCACATCTTGTTCCCATAGCAACACAGCCATCCATGAAATACTGACTTGTACCTCCCTCTCACTCTCTTACTCTCTCTGTTTCTGTCTCTCCATCCCTCCCCCTTTCCTTTTCTCCTTCCATCTCTAACTATATATATACACACACCGTGAGCGTAAGTTGGCACTGAGTACGTATGCAGTAATCCAAGCTCTGCAACATTGTCAAACACATCAAAATGTACCAAATTTACCATCAATGTATCGCACCAAAAGAATTAATCTGTGCTTTTACACACATACAAGCCATATTTTGGCCCGTTCATGTTCTTTAGTACTGTACTAGCAGCCCATATGTACATTAACAGAGTTACTGGTGGCTGTGATCACTCCTCCTCTCCAGGCTGGCTGTAAAGGAATCCTTCCTAATGCAGCTACACTGTAAAGGCTTGCTGTATGCTAGAATGAACCCATGTCATTGAAACATAGCTAAAGGCAAGAGTGTGTGTGCGCTCGCTCCAAATGGTCACACATGAATAAGGGCTCAAAAGGCTGCTGTCCAATGTGTTATTGAGTTGGGTCAGGTGACTGAACAGATGTAGCGCTTGGTCAATAGCGTAAAAAAAATGCAATTTCTGCAGTGACCAGTTGAGGCTCCCCCCAAACACCAACTTTAAAGCATACTCACAGCCTGGTACTAAAACAGTTTTGGCCTCTGTAGCTAACGGGAAGTTAGCTACTTATGACAGCCATCATCAAGTCATAAATTGTGTGTCTGTTCAACATTTGTGCTGACAGAAGCATCTGTAGCTGATAGATGCTTTCCAATTCTCACATCCATATCCACCTTCCAGTCACTGAACTGGACCACCATGTTTGTAGTCTTATTACTTTTGGAGCATTTTGTAATGCAGTTACTTCATTTAAATACAGTATAGTTCACTATGTGTTGTAAATGGTCCAAGAAATTTGTGCTTTAATTTTGTGAGTGAAATTCTAATATTTTCTTTCCCATGTAAATAAATGCTAAATAGACTGGTTCTCATATGGCACTTTTTTACTGTATGTGAACAGTTTTATAAAAAACTTCTCATTCACTCATTCATACATGCACTTTTTTTAATGCTTTCCACATAACATTGATGCACAAATTCAAACACTGATGAACGCATCGGGAGCACCTTGTGGTCAAGTATGTTGCCCAAGGATACTTTGGCATGCAGACTGGAGCAGCCTGGGACTTAATCACCTATGAATCAACCTACTGATTATTAGATTACCTGCTCTACCCCCTGAGCCACAGCACCCCCTATATATGATCAAGTCTCCTAAAATTCAGACTTCAGAGTTGTCGGGTTAACAAGCCAATGAGTGACATGCATCTTATTTATATGCAATCTATGGCTGGCGCTAGCTGGCAGTGAATTGTAAACAGACACTGTCAGAGATTCTCATCATGTGTAGGTAGTGAATGCCATGCCAAAGAGACCTGACCTATTGTACAGTCAGTGTTAAGGATAAGAAAGCACCAGCATGGAAGTCTACAAATTCCTGAGCTGGAAAGGTATCATGTCTATTCTAAGTAAGGCAGGCACTTACTGTTGGTTTGTCTCCTAATGCACATTACAGGCACTGAACCTTGATTTTATTTTTTTATTTTTTTTTAAGCATGTTATCCATGTTAACCCATTTGTTCATATAAAGGCTGTAGTGCATTTCACATCTAATTGCTTTAGGTCAGTTATCTTATTTTGGTTTAACACACTCACTCAAAAAATCCCCAGAACAAGATTTTATATTCTTTCTCATAACAAGCCAGTGTCTGCATTGACCAGACTTACCGAGCTTTACCCTGTCTTACCCATATGTAGCTTATAATAAAGCTTGTAGCAGTACAAACATTCAGACACCCTGTTCAGTGTACAGAACTGCCAGATTCTGTGACAAATCCCATTTATTACATTGTTGTTGGTTTTTTAAATTTTAGTTCTTTTGCACAAATTGCTACTTTGTATTTTGGGGAAAACCCCTTTTCATCTAAAGAGTGATCTCCTTCTTTTGGTGGTTAACACACGATGCAGTTATCTTACAGTTAGCTTCTAT